>NC_090765.1:38561129-38571129 GCF_036898095.1 Palaemon carinicauda
GTCGTTCAATTGACGTCATAGTCAGGGTCATTAACTCATATATGGATATATGGCGAATTTTACGTAGATGGTGACTGGTATGTGTAGTCTGTCTGTCAATAGTGAATCACTCTGTTTTATTTCAATAAGATTATTTCGATTTTCCTCACATCAGAAAATATCTCTCTCTCTCTCTCTCTCTCTCTCTCTCTCTCTCTCTCTCTCTCTCTCTCTCTCACACACACACACAAACGCAGTGTGCTACGGTATGTGCCATCTCTCTCTCTCTCTCTCTCTCTCTCTCTCTCCTCTCTCTCTCTCTCTCTCTCTCTCTCTCTCACTGTACTCTGTGCCCTGCTCTTGTAAAACTCTCTCTCTCTCTCTCTCTCTCTCTCTCTCTCTCTCTCTCTCTCTCTCTCTCTCTCCTCTCTCTTCACACACACACACACACACACACAAACACAGTGTGCTACTGTATGTGCCATATCTCTCTCTCTCTCTCTCTCTCTCTCTCTCTCTCTCTCTCTCTCTCTCTCTCTCTCTCTCTCACTGTACTTTGTGTCCTCTTTTAAAACTCTCTCTCTCTCTCTCTCTCTCTCTCTCTCTCTCTCTCTCTCTCTCTCTCTCTCTCTCTCTCTCTCTCTCTCTCAATAAATTGATGTCTTTAAAGATAACCGAATATATTTCCAATATTTCCAGCACATTTAATAAGACCCTTTCAATCGTGGTGTGATCAACATTTGCATTATATTTGTCCGTGATCTTCGCTTCTGTGACTCTAATGTATTTGGTCTTTAAATCAATTGGTGACATGAGTCAAAATATGATGATGTATATTCAACAGAAATTACTACGTGGATAATGATAAATTGGATGTCTATGTTGTAAATGATGTTGACTGTGGGTGTAGGAAAGCGTATTCTGAATTATGGGAAGGTATGGAAGTATATTCTACATTAACGAAAAGGGAAAGTTTTTGTGTGTATTCAATATTTTAGTAAAGTTGAGGTGGGTTTTTACATTTTATGAAGATTATATCTGTATTCTATGTGAATAATTTTGTTTTGTAATGTGTTATGTTACTTCACAGGATATTTTGATTGTTTGTTCTTTTGGATTAGTTTAGTGTGAGTAATGTAAATTATTAGATGAGTGGATTGTTGTGGTGTTTAATCTACATTAATGGAATGTTGAAGCATATATTTAACATAGGATATGGTATACTGTATGTAATCTATAATAGGTAACATTTTATGTGTATTCTCAACTCTACGGTTATTGGAGGCTGATGTGTTTATTCTACGTATGTAAATGTTGTGGTATATTGTTAAGATGTATACTGTAGGCTATCTTATAAAAGGGAAGAATGGGATGTATAATTTACTGGTGGGGGCAGCAACTGAAAGAATTAATTACTGTGGGATTGGTTTCAATGTATTTTTTTTACTGAAGTATGAATAAAATCAAGATAGAAAATCTATCTATTGCATTAATCTTCACAATAAACTGACTCCAAAAAAACAAGTGTCTGCAAATGAGTATACTTATAGGGTATACAGTGGTTGTAAATAACGTGGTATGTATAGAATTATATAGTTCTGATGTAAAAAATTACTCCATGAAATGTAAGTCATGTCTTGTCTTAATAGAAAGTGTCGTTGAGATAAAAAAAAAAAAAAAAAAAAAAAACCGACTTGGTGTCTCATGCGTTTTGCACAGTCGTTTATTCAACTGAACGGCGTTTTTTGTTTTTATATATTACTCTTTTTTACCTTTCGCCCTCACGTGGAAGTCGCGCCATGTTGAATTATACACTATACTATCCGATTACAATTCTAAACTTTTTGGTTACTTTTTTTTAGTATATTCAATATATGAGAATCTAATATCGCTCGAGAAGTATTTAAATAATATGCCCTTTAGGAGTACGCGTGTGTATGAGTTTTTTTTCTTTCTTTCTTTCTTTCTTTTTGAAGATTGCCTGGCCCTTACGGCCAGCCCCGTCTCTTGCACACTTGCAGCCCGTAGAAAGTGTATGAGTGTATGTGGTGTACAGATATCAATTCAATGCATATAAAGTTTGACCATTTTGTTTGAGGATTTCGTTTGAGGATCAGTACATACAGTCTAAGAGCCCCCGCGCGGAGACAAGCTTCGGGCAATCTGGAACGAAGGAACGAACAGTACACGTCAAAAGTAATTGGCCTCATTCTGTTTTTGCCCAAAAAGATATTTTTTTAAGCCGCATGAGGCGGAATGGGTGTTGGCGATCATCCAAATCCCTAAATCGTTGGGGAATTCGACCAACTTGTTTATATGGTTAGAATGCGGAAGAGATTATTTCTAATCCCCAAGCCATATTAATGGGAAGTAGGCCTTCACTGCTTTGACCTTTCGGCAAACTAGGTCCCTTTGGTTAGAAACAAGACCATTAAAATAATGACCTTGGTCAGAACCTCCAGAAATGTCTTGAAATTCACTGTTTGTTTCATTTATGAGGTTTGTCATTTGACGTACGATTTAAACCACCTCTGTAGTCGCCGATGTTTTCGTCTCTCTCTCTCTCTCTCTCTCTCTCTCTCTCTCTCTCTCTCTCTCTCTCTCTCTCTCTCTCTCTCTCTCAGAGTAGCTGATGTTTTTTAAGTACGGATATCAGAATACATTCAGTAATTACCACGAGTGCTATATGATAAGGGTAGACATTTTCATACCCAAAATAACTAAGCAGATGTTTAATTGTCTTCTTTTGTATTAATCAGATTTTGAAAGTTAGGAAATGGGTTGTTTACCGGGGTTTTATATATTAAGAACATTTTATTCTCATGAAAGGGAAATCCTTTAAGTTTAGCTTAAATACTACCTTTTTGTAAAATGATTTGATATAAACTGAGGAAATGGTGCCCTACAATTTTCCCTTTTCATACTTCATCTTCAGACTTATCTTTTTCGATTATTTATACTAATATGCTAGAATTAACCTAAATATCCCTTCATTTCCTCCGGGACAGAGATTTTGTATTAATCCATCATTGTATAAACCAAGTTAGAAAATAATGTTCTCTGTCTTCCGAGTCGTCGTCCTTCATTATTCATATTGCGAATTTCCAGAATTGATATACGTATCATTCTTTTCATTATTGTTATTATTATTATTACTGGGTGAACGACAACCTTGGTTGTAAAAGCCGAATTTCACAAGTCCAAAGGCTTTAGCAGGGAATGAAGCCCAATGAGGTAAGGAAACGAGAAAATAGCAAATAAATAATTTTTAAGTAATGAATGAAAAGATGCAGAATTCAAGTTCAGTGACAACTTTTGAATAGATCAGTTATATATAAACTATAAAATGAGGTGAATGGTAACCTAATCAATAGAAAAGCATTTACAAAAAGTTTGAACTTCTGGAGTTCCACCGATTTAACCTTCAGCTTAGGAAGATCATACCACAATACGATCACACCTGGAATGAAACTTCTAGAATTCATATAGTATTGTGCCTATGATTTAGAAGGCATGACTGTTAGAATTAGCTGATTGCCTAGTAATTTACCTTTTTATAAATGTTACAACCATCTAAGTAAATGTCTTCAATGTCTTCCTTCTCGATTATTCACCAGTTTTCTGGAATTGATGTATACTGTATATATTTCCATTTGCCTTATGGCAAAGTTATAGTACCCCTACATCATAGTTTAGCAAATCATTAGTTTCCTTAACCTTCAGATTTGTCCTTCTCGATTATTATCTCCGCCAACGAAGTTGGAAGGAGGTTATGTTTACCCCCTGTTTGTGTGTGAGTGTTTGTGAACAGCTTCCTGGCTACAATTTTAATCGTAGAGCAGTGAAACTTGTAGGGATTAACTGATATGTACAAATCTGGAAATGATTAAATTTTGGAAGGTTAAGGGCAAAGGGCAAGGTCACGATCAATCAAAATGTCCAATTCACGCAATCAGTCATAACTTTGTACATCGTTTCCACAGAGACTTCAAACTTGGATCATATTTGAGTGTATGAAAATCCACGCCAGGTAATACATGTTAAGGTTAAAGGTTGAGAAATAAGCTGCCGCGGCGGAGGTCTGCGCTCTACTGTGCCCCTCTAGTTCCATTTACATTACTAGAAATTGTATAAATATCCTATAGTTTACTAATCCACATACAATTGCTGCATATAATTTGTGATTCATCTCAAATCCTTTAGAAAAGATAAGTATGTGTTTGATCACTGATACTGGGATGGAGATGGGTCAAACTCATTGAATTGGGTCCAGTAACTGGTCAGCGGTTCAAATCTCCTAAAGATTTTTGTCTTATAATAAATAATGGTCGTGATGATATCATTGATAACAATAATAGTAAAAAGGAACTTAACAGTAGTTATGTAGTATTCTTAAGTAACAGTCTTTAGTGACATAACACAGTAACAGGAAATGAAGTATTTTGTAACTGCAGAAAAATTCAATTTCACACAAATCACACATTTACTTGCCTGTTTCATTAATATTTTTATTTATCAGTACATATTCTTATATCATTTTCAACGTATTTCTATATAGATTGATTTAGCCTAGGATCAAGATACTATGTTTAAAGATACTGTCATGGAATTTACGATTTGGAAGCTTCGGACTTCGGATTATTTATCCAGATCCTAATGTTACAGCAATGCAGGTCACCAGCAGTATTCAAGAAAACTAAACATAACTGATAAATAACAGGGTCTTATTATGAAATAAACTTAACTGACAGATAACAGGACCCTCGTATGAACCGATTAAGGCAAGAACAGAAACCCCTTCAAAAACTGGGGAAAAAAAGATAAATAAAATAAATCATTGTACTCAGTAAAATGAAAGTACTGTCCTATGTACCTTGAATTGACATAATCGAAGTCTTCATATGTGGGCAACGGGTTTTTTTAATCATGTGGCTCAATTTGATTCAATACAAGGGATAAGATATTTTAATGTGATAACCGAAGTAAAAGTATTCCAATCAATAAATTATTATACTAAATTCACACTACATACACTACTTCATTACAATATTTAGTGTTAAAATTGGCAAAATCGTTTACAACTCTCGGTCTCCTTACCGTTAATAGCTCCCGCTGGTCAGTGATTGCTCTGGTCCAAAGCTATAGCTGGACGTCCTATTCTACGAAAATCTCTAAATAAGAAAACACCCCTGTGCAAAGCGGACCAAGGAACCTAATGTAATATTTCCCAAAGCCATGAATAATTTCTTCATTGCCTCTACTGAAATAGTTTCTGTACAGTTAAATGTATCTCCAAAAGAGGTAGTAAAAGTGATTAAAAAGTGATGGTGTCTTGAGTCCCTTAAATCCACTCCTGAAATTTGTATATACGTCGATGGCTCCCCGAGGCCATCCCCCGCATTGAGACAACATACAGCATGCAACATTTATATTTAGCGGATGGAAAATTAAAACCCCATGTGAATCAATGACACGCCCAACGCGCTGCCAGGTCGTTTGATCGAGAAAGAGCGGTTAAACTCCCGTCGTTTTTGGAGTTGCATGGAGCATTTTGTAATTGCTGAATACTTCATATAGTGTAGTCAACACTATAGGTGTGTTTTCATCTTGGAATTTGGAAACCTCAGTGTCAGTTGTGTGGGATGGTTTTGTGAGTGACAGCGGAGTCGGAAAGCTTTTCAACAATGATGCTGCGCTAATAGTTTACGCAAAACTTTTATTTGTAAGCTCTCCCGAGCCGAAATGTTGTCAACTTTTGAATAATGAAAGCCATTCTTGATATTGTAAAAGGTATGGAATTGAAGAAACAGTTGAATGCAAACTTCGAGTTTTTCTCATGCATTGTTATTCCTGATAGATAAGCTACGGATGCTTCTGGTATAGCTGTCTTCGGGAAAAAGTTAATATCTTATTGAGAAAATTCAACCATTGAAAATAAGACTTTTTGATTCAGTAAGTAGATGAGCAAGACGAGCTTATAACTAGCATTAAGTGAGGATCATCCTACTTAATTTCTTTTATCTTGATGTCAAACATCGTAACTTTTACCTCATACTTTAACTGCAGGATTTAACCCCAGTTGCACTTGGCGCTGAATAGCCTTCCAAGCCCCGTTGCTGGACCTTAATGGACAAATTCGAATATCAAATCCAATCCAAACATTGAGAGAGAGAGAGAGAGAGAGAGAGAGAGAGAGAGAGAGAGAGATTTCCGATAAACTTTAAAAGTATATAATAGAATTATAGCCAATATTTGCATATATTTATATAGACTTTTTTGTGTCATGCACAAAGTTTTATGTCTCTATACACTTTTATTTCGAGTTATATCTATTATTATTGTTGTTGTTATTGTTATTATTATTATTATTATTCTTATTATTGTTATTGTTGTTGTTGTTGTTGTTATTCTGTAATAATAATAATAATAATAATAATAATAATAATAATAATAATAATAATAATAATAATAATAATAATAATAATAATGTGGAGCCCAAGTTGTAGAAATATAATGCCATCATTTGATGTTGCTTAATAAGATTGCTATTTATCTTTGGAATTTCCTTTTCCTTCCTGGCAGAAGTCTTGCTCTGCTTAAGTTGGAATGATGCCAGCAGTACCCCCTTTAATCCAAAGCACTTTATAATGGAGAACGCTTCGACAGTCGGTCCAGTTATTTATTTCTATTTTTTTCATCCTTTTGATGAAGAAAAATTGCGATAGAAAATATCTTGGCTACAGAAATTATATTTATTTTCATTTAAACATGTAAAGAGTTCTCTTGCTTGAGAGTACACTCGAGCACACTGTTCTATTTTATTTCTCTTCCTCTTGTTTTGTTAAAGTTTTTACAGTTTATATAGGAAATATTTATTCTAATGTTACTGCTCACAAAGTATTTTATTTATCCCTTGTTTCCTTTTCTCACTGGGCTATTTCCCCTGTTGAACCCCCTTGGGCTTATAGCATTCTGTTTTTCCAATTAGGGTTGTAGCTTAGCAAGTGATATTTTTATTTTTAATGCTATACAGATCTGTTTGTAACTTCAGGCAAAAAAGAAATTTCAATTAATTTCATAGATTTTGGGCAACAGTAAAGCAAACTTTGCAAATTATTTGCTTGAATTTACAGAGCAGGTGGTTTTTCTTGTATCGATATAATTATGGCTGTTTTATCATAAGCCAAATCAAAGTACAATATGTGCTTAGTTTTGATCATGCTCTGAGAATATAAAATTCACACAATGGTAAATATTTTATTTTCAATATTTTGTTTGTTTGCTACATGATTATTTATTTATATTATTTTTATTATTATTATTATTATTATTATTATTATTATCATCATATTATTATATATATATATATATATATATATATATATATATATATATATATATATATATATATATATATATATATATACACACACAAGTATATACTTAACTATATACAAGGTAAGAGCTGCTGCCTAGAGAACTGTATTATCCTAAGTTGAAAGGTACTTTTTGTCTTTGCATTGACAACTGAAAATTTCTTTTGCGATATTTGAAAAATTATATGTTAATTAGAGCATCACTGCAACATACTGTATAGAAGTAACTATTGAACAATGAAAAACAAAAGTAACATCCGTAACGAATAATGTGATGAAATATATTAAAAGTAGATTATTTGTGTCTTTATGTCAATGATAAAAAAAAAAAAAAATCTCAGGGCTGAGATGAAAAAAGAGGTGCATGTTCTCTGTTCTTTATTAGATGTTAAAAGATCAAGCAAGAGATAACCTATTTGTAAACGCACATATAAAAATTTCTACATTGCCAAGCACTATAATTATATAAAGATATGCTTCTTTGATAAGAGATATGTCAGTTTAAAACGAATACATTTATGAAGGATGGAAATTTAGATTTTTTTTTTTCAAAGCTTCACGGATGAAATACGATTTTTTTTCACCGCTCCAGAGCCGAAATAATAAAAAAAAAAGTTTCTTTGCGCCACAGCTGAAATTATATTTTTTCCACTGTTCCACAGCTGAAATTAATTTTTTTACTGCTCCAAATCTGAAATTATATTTTTTTTCACTACTCCACAGCTGAAATTATTTTTTTTTTTTCACTGCTCTACCTCTGAAATTATATTTTTTTCCAGTGCTCCCCGGCTGAAATCATATTTTATTTCACTGCTCCCTGGCTGAAATTGTGTTTTTCACTGATTTATATTTGAAATTGTATTTTTTGTCACTTCTCTACAGCTGATATCATAATTTTTTCAGTGCCCCACTGTTGAAATTATGTTTTTCACTACTCCACAGCTGAACATATTTTTTTCACTGATGCACAGTTGAAATTATTTGTTTTTTTCCACTGCGCCACTGCTGAAATTAAATTTTTGAACTGCTCCACAGCTGAAATTATATTTTCTTAACCTCTCCACAGCGGAAATTATATTTTTTTCACTGCTCCACATCTGAAATTATATTCTTTTCACTGCTCCACATCTGAAATTATATTTTTTTCCACTGCTCCACAGCTGAAATT
This sequence comes from Palaemon carinicauda, assembly GCF_036898095.1. Classification (NCBI taxonomy): domain Eukaryota; kingdom Metazoa; phylum Arthropoda; class Malacostraca; order Decapoda; family Palaemonidae; genus Palaemon; species Palaemon carinicauda. The sequence continues at coordinate 38,569,653 of NC_090765.1, forward strand.
ATATTTTTTTCACTGTTCCACATCTGAAATTATATTCTTTTCACTGCTCCACATCTGAAATTATATTTTTTCCACTGCTCCATAGCTGAAATTATATTTTTTTCACTGTTCCATGGCGGAAATTATATTTTTTCACTGCTCCACAACTGAAATTATATTTTTTTCACTGCTCCACAACTGAAATTATATTTTTTCACTGCTCCACAGCTGAAATTATATTATTTTCACTCCTCCACATCTGAAATTATTTTTTTTTTTTCACTGTTCCGCGGTTGAAATGATATTTCTTTCACTGCTCCACAGCTGAAATTATATTTCTTTCATTGCTCCACACCTAAAATTGTATTTTTTCACTGCTCCACAGCTGAAATTATTTTTCTTTCACTGTTTACAGCTGAAATTATATTTTTTCACTGTTCCACATCTAAAATTATAATCTTTATACTGCTCCACATTTGAAATTTTATTTTCTTCACTGCTCCACAGCTGAAATTATATTTTCTTCACTGTTCCACAACTGAAATTTAGATGGACGGAATGAAAAGCTTCATTTTATTTGGCAGGTTGCCTAAGCAACTCCTGATATTTCAACCCAGTGAAAGTAATGTGGCATGCGAGATTTTACTTCTTGTGGTAGGAATAATTTAGACTTAAATAATTGATGATCGATTCGTTCCTATCTCTTCCTCCGAACAGTTAACAGTTAACAAGTAATTCTGATATCGCGTCCTTTATGTCTGGTCATATTTAAACTGGAATTGTTCAGAATGATAGAAACAGTGCTCGCTAAGCGTTTGATTTATACAGAAGCATCATGAGAAATTCTCGCGATACTGCGGTTACCAGGAATGTGGGCTGGTGTATTGTTCGAATAATACCACTTCTAACTAACAAAATTTAAACCGAAATGTTGAAATGTATCATGATGCAAAAATGTACATAGGCTTTATATGTATTCTTGATAGAAATTTTTATTTTTCTTCGTAACATCCATGAGTCTGTATTTGAATTTTTTTTTTTTTTATTATTATTATAGCTTCAAGCCACTTTCTTCTCTATTATTTATACAAAATTTATGTATTGTATTTTGCTTCGTGATATATTTTATTATCTTATTCGGCTTCCAGAATTCCTTTTTGCCATATTATTATTATTACTTGCTAAGCTACAACCCTACTTTAGAAATCAGGATGCTATAAGCCAGAGGGCTCCAACAGGAAGAATAGCCCACTGAGGTAAAGAAATAAGGAAACTACAAGAGAAGTAATCAACAATTAAAGTAAAGTATTTTAAGAACAGTGACAACATTAAAATGAACCTTTCATAGATAAATTATAGAAAATTTGATAAAACAAGCAGAGAAATAAGATAGACATGTGTTCCTGTGTACCCTCAAGCAAGAGAACTTTAAGTCAAGACAGTTGAAGACCATGGTTCAGAGGTTATGGCACTCCCCAAGACTAGAGAACAATGGTTT
>NC_090765.1:38573629-38591129 GCF_036898095.1 Palaemon carinicauda
GAGAGAGAGAGAGAGAGTTGCCATTTAGAGAATTACACGTGGACGGTTGTTTTTGGGCCGTGGCGCATTGTTGTGATCCAAAATTCATAAAGGTACTGCCGCTGTGCCACATCGATTCCAAACATCATCATGAAACATCACAAGGGCCTGGTAGAGTCTCTTCTCTCCCCTTTTCCAAGCATTACAACTTTCTTGCAGCTATCAGTCCCCCGACCTCACAGGGGCTTCCAGGTCCCAGCTAGCCCTCAGAGCACCCACTCTCCCCCCTCCTACACCTCCCACATCATTGGATGTCCGTGTGCTTTGTGGACTGTGCGTTGAAGTATGGCGTTTGTGGATGCGGTGTTCCTCTCTTTTTTTTCCCCTGCTCGCATTTCCTAAGTGTGGCTTTGCCTTGGCAGTTAATTAACCTTTTGCCAGTTTGTCCTGCAAATGATGTACGATATTCCGCAACGTTTGAATTGTAATGAAGGCGCTTCCTGGGTTTAATTGGAACGTGTGATTTTGGTTATATACAATCAATGCATGCGAAGCAGAACTTAATTTATCCACAGAACTATCTGGGAAGGAAAGTTATTCCGCAAATAAAATTTCTGCCGTTGCAGATTAGGAGGGTTGTATTGCCTCCCCCTGAGTTGGGGGATGGTGGGGTTAAAATGTCATCAACACAACGCAATTTGTATTTACAGTCTTTGCTATATCACCTTTATATCCTCAAATTAAGATTAAACAATGTATTGATATGTTTTCTTGTTGATCTCATCTCAGCTATATCGTATGATTAGATATTATAGGTATTAATGTAAACTTCGCCTTCTTTGTCTTTTTTTTTTACTATATTTTTATAAACCTTCTTATGATATCACTCTTATATGAAAAAAAAAATAAAGCTTATAATATAATAATCATTCTTGTAACAAAAAATAAAGATCATGACAAAACACACATCACATATTCAAGAGACGAAGTTTATGATAAACTCAAAATGTAATATCAAACTCGCAAATTCCGTCCGAAATTTGGTAACAGGTAACTGACCACATTGGTCATTGGAAAATCAATAGACATCATTATTTTAACCTTATGAATCTTAATTGTTGCCCACAGAATAAGGAAAACCTGGTGTCAGCGCAGTGAAAGCGAAACCATGTTTCGGATCGCTGTGCGACATATGTTGTTTTAAGATTGCCTGGCCCTTGTGGCCAAGCACGGGCTCTTGGAGTCATGCAGTCCGTAGCGTGCGACATATGTATGGCTATGAACTCGGTAGAAATATCATAATATTTTCAGGTGTAAGCGATTCATTGGCCGTTTAACTTTTTAACGTTTAGGGTTGTGGTTGCTGATGTGGCAACGTCCCTGACTTGGGTTCGAGTCCCGCTCAAACCCGTTAGTTTCTTTGGTTGCTGTAACCTCACCATCCTTGTAAGCAAAGGATGGGGGTTTTGGGGGTAGCATTTAGGTCTATCTGTTGAGTCATCAGCAGCCATTGCCTGGCCCTTCTTGGTCCTAGCTGGGGTGGAGAGGGGCTTGGGTGCTGATCTTATGTATATATGGTCAGTCTCTAGGGCATTGCCCTGCTCGATAGGGGAATGTCACTGTCCCTTGTCCCTGCCATTCATGAATCGCCTTTAAACCTTTAAATCTTAAACTACTGTCATTCCTTGGAGTTCTCTTTTTGCTTCTGTTTCTCCTAACTTATAATTAGTTCGTCTTCAAGATGTATTGCTATTGTTTTCTGCCTTTAAAACTGATCCCTTCTTCACACACACACACACACACACACACACAAATTGGTTAATTGGTAGAATTTATATGTATTTCTGGCTTGGGCTATAAAAGGTAATTAGATATTCTTAGGCTGTAATTGAAGAGGACAGAGAAAAATAGCCATGAAATTCAGCTTCTGGTAGCTTAAAGACTTTTCATTTTAATTTAATAGGTACCTTATGCATTCAAACATAATGGGTACCTAATCATAATGTGCATGGTTACAATTCTCGCTTAAAGAAATATATACACCAGTTTGTCTGTCGCGTTTAGCAAATTATAAAAGTTTACAAGATGTCTGTGAAGTCAAATATGATTCACTAAAAGAAAGAAAAAAAAACGACGGATAAGGGACATCACTCAGTGTAAGAGGAACAGGTTCCAAGGAATTTTATGATTTATTATGACGAATTTAGGTGTTTGGTCTTTATAATTCGAACATTGTGACACTAGATACATCCGTCGTGTAAGCCGAATCTTCGTTGTGAGGTGTTATGCAAGGAAATGCCTCCCTAAATTATAACGCCAGCTCGGCCAGCTAAGAGTATTTCCAAAAACCACTGCTCATAAAATTGTGATTGGACTGTCAATTTTAGTTAATTTGTATATGTTCACGAAAACTGTATAATGAGAACTATTTTCTACATTATTAATCAAAATAAATATTGTAAAATAAAAGTATACACGAAATTTACCAAATTTTTTTTTATTATAAAGAATGTTATAGCCTAATTTTGTTGAAAAAATAAATAAAAATAAACTAAAGTTGCCAGTGACTACGTAAACTATAAGATTGTGTAGAGTTATAGTTTTCTGTTTTATAGTTGCAGTTATAAGAAATAAGATTGAGGGTTAATGCAAACTTCTGTTATCTTGAAGTTATCAATAAACATCCATAATTGTAGCTTATATAGGAACAGATTTTGTGTTTAGCGATAGCGCTTGTGACATTAAGAATATGCTAATGCATGAAGAGACGTATTCATAAGAAAATTATTGTATTGGCCGCAAGAAAACTATGTGATGGGTTATTAACTAAGCCTTATATTTTATTCAAGAAAAGAAAAATTAGCAACAAGAAAGTTTTGTTGTATAATTTGTTTACATTTATGTTAAAACTATTTTTTCACAACAGTCACTACAAAAGAAGAAAAATATTAATGAACAAGCAAGTTAATTCCTGACATGTGGTTATTGCGTGTGCTAATTCCTTCGAATGTTACGTAGAGTGAGAAAAGTCCTTCAGTTATATGCGAATCCATCTCCTCACTTAAAGGGATTTCAATCAATTCAGATATATTTCCTTCAGTAAGCTGCAATCGTAAGGCAACATAAGACAATTCTACATATACTCAGTTTATTAGAGCTTTAATGGTAAATGCCTGGAATTGTTGACTCGTTTTGTTTTGCTTGATCCTTATTGTAATTTCTCTTCTAGTATCACCGACAGGAATTGAATAACATTATTTTAGTACAATTTGTGTTTGATGCAGCAGTTTATTTGTCTGCACTTTCAGTTGTATTAGCACATTATTTCGCCGTAAAATATGAAAGGAAAATTATAAGTTGGATTTGTTTTATTCTCTTAAGCAGGTGATTGGAGATCTTGTCGAACCCTTTATTTTGCTTGTTTTCCCGCATATCTAAATTGGTTAGCTTTAAGTTCCAGATATTGTAGGAGAAAGAGAGAGAGTCTACCTTGTAATATCTAGCTACTGTAGACTTCGACAATAGATTTTTCTGTTAAGGGCTGTAATCATACCTGAATTCAGATTAGAACATTTAAATAGCTAGGATTGCCTATTAGAGACAGTCATGCATGTGCTAAATATTCATTTATTTTCAATCGTTCAGTAAAATTATATCTGAAGACGCTACCATCCATTTTTAAGCAATTCAGGACTGTGAGATGATTTGCATATCAGTATTTATTGATTTCCTAACTACGTTTCAGCTTTTGAATCAGTATTCAAGAAAAGAACGAATATTGGCGATGTTGAAATGTTAATATCATGTTGAAAATATCTAGACTTCCTCCTCACCTTTGGGTTTAGACTGTGTCAACATTCGGCCCTCCTCTTTCTTGCCTTTCCTCCGAGTTCCCCCAAATCTCACCTCCCTTCTTTGCAAGCGCTCCAGTCTGTACGTCGGAGAGAGCGGCACTTTTTTTATCGACCTTTTTAAACATATCGTTTATTTATAAAGTGTCACTGGCCCTCATAACATGTAAAGACATCCTCATTACTATTCTACAACGCAGCCTCCATTCTATGAAAGCTTTAGAACTTCTGAATTCTTCGGTCGTCCGTTATAAAAGCCCGTGTCCACCCCCGTTGCCAGAAAAATAAAAGGTGGTTATTATAAAATGCAAAGATTCTGCCAGGTTTTTGGCCTGTTGTTGAAACGGTTGTATAGATTTCGCCTGGTCTTGGAATTCTTCTTTATGGACATTACCGATATCTTGGAGAAGTTTTTGCTGCATAACAGTTGGCAGTATTTTCTTAGAAAACATACTGTTTGTTATCAAGGCAGTCTTAAAACCTTTGCTTGACACTGCATTTTCTGGAGGATCTTTCACTAACATGTCCGGGCGAAATTGATTTTAAACCAATGATATCTCAGGTTTGGAAACGCTCGTGTTACATAACGACTGCAGGACTGGAGTCTCCAGATACCACCCATGTAAATTTTATCTGGACCGGAGATAACAGTATAGTAATAACTTCGTAGTAATTATTGTTTTTATGGCGTGGATTTAATTGCTCATTATTTTCCGATATTCTTTCACCAAGATTTATGTTTTTAAAAACGTGTCAACTATTTTTCTTATCTTTAAGATGTGATATTGTGTTTCAGTAAGGTTGACAAATATTTTTTCTTTACATTTTTCTTTAATTTTTTAAACATTATTTGTTATTTTACCAACGTTTGTGCCGATTTTTTTTTCTGTTTAAATTCTCAACGTTCTTCATTATTAAATTCTCTTTAGTATATACTTAAGTAATTACTGTGGATGCAGTGTAAATATTCTTTCTCTATCTCTCATACTATTTTAAAGTGATTAGGCTTAGGCAATGAGAGAAGATAGGCCAAAAAAAAATTTGTCGGTTTCCATATATGGTTCGACTTCTTACACTCCAGTTTCCATTGATTTCTGAAATGTTTTCTTAGTTTAAAAAAAAAAAAACAGTATATTTGATACTAATTTCGCCAAATATAAAACTAATTATACTTTTGATGGGTGTTATATTTTATAGAACTTATATGAATTAGCCATCCTGATGTATCATTAACACAATTACATGATATTTACACTGCAAAGGTTTAAAGGCCGCTCATGAATGGCAGAGGCAAGAGACAGTGACATTGCCCTATCAAGCAGGGCAATGCCCCCCTCTCCACCCAAGCTAGGAGCAATGGCTGTAGCTCAGAAGAATACTTACTAGGTTTGTATAATTGTAATAAAAATACGTTCATTTCTCTACATGAAAAAGATTGCAGTAAACTTAATCATTTTATTAGGCAGAATATAATTACAAATCTTAACCTTGAGCATTGCTTGGCATTTTGCCCATAATTTTAATTACCGGAAACCGGTAGTATTAGCCGCTTTAGCTAATGTGTTTATTTGACATTTTATGAGAATGATGTTTTTTTAACTAATTTCTATCATAAATATTTTGTCAGATGTGTTTCTAACAAATTTTTTATAAAGAATATTTTTATCATATGTTGCTCCATCTATTTTTATCAAAAATATTTTATCAAATGTTTAAGTAATTTTTAATTATAGATATTTTATCAAATGTTTCTCTCACTTATTTTTTTCTCTCACTTATTTTTTTTCTCTCACTAATTTTTTATCAAAAATACTTTATCAAACATATCTCTAACAAATTTTCATCATATATATTTTATCAAAATATGGAATTTTATATAATTTCCAATAATTTTTGTTCCTGTTGCAATGTGTTTCAAGATAGGTCATATGTCACGATGTATCTCAGTACAAACGACTCGTTTCGCTGACGCAAGAACAGCCTTTGATCTTATTCTTGACCTATCTATCATACGAGGATCGTCTGTGCCATTGTTAACTCCTCTCTCTCTACATCATCTTTTATTCCTTTCTATTTTGAATTATGAAGTTCTGTTTTTCCTTCATTTTTCTTATCAGTGCATCACTGCATTTCCATTCTTTCCATCGTTCCAGTTTATTTCATCTGTTTTATCTGGGTATTCCAGTTATTTTTTTTCTCCATGATTCTCCTGCCTTCTTCTGCTTCTCTGCCGATTACCACTGCTTTTCCTCCCTCTCCTCCTCCTCCTCCTCCTCCATCTTTTCCTCAATACCTCTCCCTCCTTTACCCCCTTCTCCCCACTTCTTCACTCATACCTCACCCCCCTCTCTTGTTTTTACTGTTACTGAGATCGATACCCGGTACTCCCTACTAACATAACTAACTCCCCCACGCCTACCCCCGACCCTTTCATCTCAAACCTACCTCTCCCTCCCCCCCTTTCCAATCCTTGAGGCCAACCTCCCCCCCTAACCCCTTTCCCCTTGAAACCCGTTGTGTGCCATTTTATAATCATAAATATTTTTCCATTGATAGACGGGCGGGATGAAGTTTTTCAATCTTAATTAAAGCTCGATGATGTCTACAGCGTGGTGGACAATGGCAGCCGGTCTAAAATAATGAGTTCTAATCCGTTTATTTCCGCCCGATTCATAATTAACGAAAGAACCTGTCAGTAATGCACTCTTCGAAATGGACGGCCGAAATCCCTCTCTTTTTTTTTCTTTTTCTCTTAATTTGATATGCAAAGAATCCAATAATAGATAATTATTCTGACAGTATATTCATATGATCTGGCCTTTTGACCATTATGGGGTTATGAGCTAGATTGTATACATCTGAGGATTTTTTTTTTATGGATAATAGATAATTTTTTTTATTGGGATTTCTACGAAAAATCAAGGTAAAGATTAAAGTTAATTTTGTCGTTTTTTATAGGTTGAAATTTGTTTTCTTCAGGTTATTGGAAATTATATTAATACTAGTGTACGGGACCTGTCGAAAACGACAGCTAAATATTTTAATAGATATGAAGAAACACCCGCACACATCCCCCCCCCCCCTCTCACTAGGTATGACTACTCCTCTCCCCCCTACCCGAGGGACGGTGATATTTGAGAGTACGTGACAGGAAAGATATATATATATATATATATATATATATATATATATATATATATATATATATATATATATTCATATGTCTTACTTCTAACTATAATCGAACGGTTTAACTTGTCTCTTCAAAAAGGTTCATCTTTCCTTTGTTTCTTTTATGGGCCGTTTTAAAGAAACACACATTTATGTATATATATATATATATATATATATATATATATATATATATATATATATATATATATATATATATATATATATATATAAGCCTGTATAGGGTAGATGCTGCGCTTTCCTGATATTTTTAGTGTAATTATCAATTGCATTTTCTATTTTCACCATTGTCGTACATCTTGTTAGATCAAAAAAAGAAAAAATCCATTTATGAATTTACATCTTATTTGTCCTCTTCACTGTTTTAATTCAGTGGTTACCAATACCCTTCCAGCTTCACTGTCATATTCAGGAGCACTTTCAATTTCATTTTTGTGGCCGGGTGGTAGCGTCCTTGCCTGGTGATTGCCAGGATGGGGTTCGAGTCCCGCTCAAACTCGTGAGTTCCTTTGGTCGTTGCAATCTCATCATCCTTGTGAGCTAAGGATGGCAGTGAAGGGAGGGTTAGGAGAGCTTTTAAGTATATCTGCTGAGTCATCAACAGCCACTGCCTGGCCCTTCTTGGTCCTAGCTTGGGTATAGAGGGGGCTTGGCCGCTGATCATATGTATATATGGTCAATCTCTAGGTCATTGCCCTGCCTGATAGAGCAATGTCACTGTCCCTTGCCTCTGCCATTCATGAGGGACCTTTAAACCTCTAAACCTTTCGTGTTATGTATCTTATTTATTTTCACAATTTCACAATTTCACTTGCAGTTGTTTATATGACATGAATGATTCAAGTTTTTATACACTGGTGGAGGAACCATTAATTAGCAGAAGGCTAATTAGAAAATAATTTTCTCTCTTTTTATGATGTACCGTTCTGTAAGTTTAAACCCCCCCCCTCTCTCTCTCTCTCTCTCTCTCTCTCTCTCTCTCTCTCTCTCTCTCTCTCTCTCTCTCTCTCATGCGATATATCCTCGGATCAATCCCATGCGAAAGACCTAAGACATTTAGAGACTCTTTTAGGAAAACTTTGTGAAACATTTTGCCTAGGCTGTGAATTATGTAACTGATGGTTAGCTGACTGAAATGGATAGCCGGCGGAGAAGAGAGAGAGAGAGAGAGAGAGAGAGAGAGAGAGAGAGAGAGGGGGATGTAAGTGATTCCTACTTGACTGAGGTATGAACCATAAAATTATTAGAGTAAAACAGATTGACAATGAATGTCATTATTTAGTGATTCATATGATTTCTCTCTCTCTCTCTCTCTCTCTCTCTCTCCTCTCTCTCTCTCTCTCTCTCTCTCTCTCTCTCTCTCTCTCTCTCTCTCTAAGAAAAGTTGGCAATTGAAAGTAATCAAATGAACAGCCTAAACTAAATCCCTTTATAGGGTAATTGTAGACAAACTTGTTCTGTAACTTTTTCATGATAGGTATATATGTCTGAGAATTGTAGCCTAGTTGTTCTTTAATTATGCGCTCCAAGCTAATGTCTCTTTTTAAATCCATCCTGTACCTTGTATATAAAAACTGTCTTTGTTAAAATCAAGAAAATTAAATTTATTCACTCATTATATGAAAATAAAAGAAGGAATATACGGTAATCGATGCTTCAACGTAATGGGGAAAAATAATATGGTGTTTACACCTCAAAAATGTTTGTTCGTCTCAATCAAATTTGAAAAGGCTTCTTCATTGTGTCCGTATATTACACGAATAAAATTGTATTAGATGGTTTTGCTGCATTTGAGGAATTTGTTTTCTCCAAAAAATTCTTGAATTGCTTGAAAAACAATGTTTTGGACTTTTTCCACATCCGTTTGCTCATCTTTAGCCCACCCGCAGGTTTTCAGTGCTCATGAACCTTAAATCCTATTTTGAGATCTTCTCTACGGGAGAACTTGGAGCTTAATGTTCATATTCTAGTAAATATGAATTTTTTTATACATGAAGTTTTAAGGAAATTTAATTGAATGGTAATTGTATAGAATTCGGCAAAATTCATTGACCCCTTCTATATAAAGCTACAATGAGTTGTTTAGTTCAAGATCTATGAAATGTTAGTACCCAATAAGGCCTATATTTGGGCATTATGCCACCGGCGAGGAGGCATTCGCCATCCATGGACGATTATTAGAAATCTGTTATTTGTTAACTACAAAAGATGGAGAAATTACGTCCCTAGCTATTGGATGTTTAGTCTTGCATAAAGTCTCCCACCACTTGTAACTGATCAGAATCAACTAGTTTTTCTCTTCTTAATAACGTGGGAACCAGGTTACCCAGACTCTGTAGTGAGGTAGTATCGTCAGTGCACCTCTCACGGTGTACTATAAGCATTAGTAAAGGGTCTTAGCTAGCATAGGTGTGACTTAGGGTATGCTTACAATTTTTTTTTTACATAGAATGGTTGTTGGGGATCTATGATAGAGGATGAGGTGAGTGCCACCTTGTCAGCTATGGGGATTTTTTTTTTTTTTTCAGAGTCAAATTCAAGATGGCGGCTGTAATCGCTAAATCATATTCATGCACTTGAAATTTATTGACTTGTTGTTTTTGGATCTCTTTTAATGTGTTAAGTTGCTCTTGTTTCTTCGACACTTTCTCTCGTCTTGCTATCTTGAGTTTTACTTCATAGTGTAAATGCAACGTTTTCCTCTTACAGTCCAGTGACATTTGGGACAAATGCCATAAATGAAATTAAACTATCTTATTCAAACGACAAGCTCATTAGCATTTCAGTAAACACTTGTCATGTCTACATCACCTTTGGGTTTCAGTTTCAGGTCAGTGACACCTGCGTTGCATTTTAAGTACACAGTATCTAGCTACCGAATGTTATAGCTGTTATTGCAAAAGATATAAAGGAAAAGAATGGAAAGAATTACCTTAATTAGTGACCCTTTCATGAGTCGCATTATGGCAAATGTAATCATCATCATCATCATCATATCCTCCTACGCATATTGACGCAAAGGGCCTTGGTTAGATTTCGCCAGTCGTCTCTATCTTGAGCTTTTAATTCAATACTTCTCCATTCATCATCATTTACTTCGCACTTCATAGTCCTCAGCCATGTAGGCCTGGGTCTTCCAAATCTAGTACCTTGTGGAGGCCAGCTGAACGTTTGGTGAAGTAATCTCTCATGGGCGGGGGATGTTGCGAAGAGTATGCCCAAATCATATCCATCTACCCCTCATCATGATCTCATCCACATATGGCACTCCAGTATTAAAATGAATTTAATAGTGATGAATAATTTTTGCCAAAAGAGATAGATCCAAGAATGCGCTTTGTACCTCGAGCAGAGGAGTAATCAACGTAAAACTTTTAAACTGTCGTGGTATCAGAAAAGGAATTTTAAGAGCTAATAGGAACCTTATGAGGTGAGCCCCTTTCGCAGGCAGCATGGGATAATTTGTTTAAAGTTCCTTAATGCTTCCTGAGGTTCTGGTGCCACTCACAACCCAAACTTATCAATCCTGTTGAAAGTTTCTGTCCATTGAATGGTCGATTCACGCTTCCAGATATCATGCTCTTTGAATTAGGCGGAAGAGCCTTACTCCAAGGCTTTGCTTACCCTTAAGGAAATGTTGTTTGTGGTATAGACACCTTAAATCAGTTTCTTCCAAATCGTACCATTTCCGAAATCTCACAAAAATTGTGAATGAACTATTTCGTGGTTAGGCAAAAATAAATTCGTCATATCTGATCGACAAGAGGTGTCACTGTCATATTTGTAACCCGTAACCTTGATTCATAGGTGTTACAAGCGACATTTCATTGAAATGGTCCAAAGTTTAATTCCCCTCAGGTTCTTGATAGATTTTCGTGGGCAAACACGACCTGTGAGAGAGGGTTGAAGGGTTTTGTCGGTGTTTAGTTCATAACTACTGAGTCATCATTAGCCATTGCCTTGATTCTCCAAATCTCACTTAGGGAGGCATTTTGCACTGAAATGTTCTTCCTCCATCCTTCGGTTGAATGTTGGTAACCTTTTATACCTTTATGAAGTTTCGTAGGTGATTTAGTAGTAGTAGTAGGAATAATAATGGTAGCAGCAGCAACTGAAAGCAATATAATTAGTCTGCGATGATAGTAGCATTTCATTGTTTAGGTAGTATAGTAAAAATATGCCCCACGTCATTTATGATATTTAAATAGCCAAATGATTAGTTTCAAACCTAGCTTGTCATAAGCAACAATACGACACAGCGTAAACACCAGACCATTGCTTTTACGAATTAATCTGTCAAGTAATTGCACGAAGAAATCGATACATAATCACTTCCCAGAATGAGATTAATCTTAAATACTGTAGATGCCACGAGCAATCAGCTACTGGGGAAGTTAAATGACACTTTCACCTTCATAACAGCCAAATGAATAATAGCCAAAAGAATAGGAATGAATAGATATCCACCATGATGTCTAATAAAATAATGACTCACAATTTTTCTTTCTTTTTTTTTTATTTTCCGTACGTTGGACTTGAGATTTTTTTCCCGTTTCTTGAGAATATTTTCAGTGATGAGTTGACAGCGAAGTGTTCTGCATCGCCAGTGTTTCATACACGTTCATACACTGTAAAACTATTGCTTCTCTCTCTCTCTCTCTCTCTCTCTCTCTCTCTCTCTCTCTCTCTCTCTCATTGATAATAGAAAAACCTGTTTAAGCTTTCCAGTGCATGTACTATAATGTTGGCATTGTTTCCCTCAACCTTTTGTAGATAAGCTCGTTATTTTGTTTAATAAATTCAAATTCACGTCGCATTTCTGTTATTACCTAACAGTTACCTTGCGACAGTTCTGGGCAAAGCCAAGCTATATTTTGGTTGCACTTTACATTTGTGTTAGATAAATATTCAGCTTGGGAGAGTTATGGATTTAATTTAGAATTATGAAAGTTGTCTATCGTGGGGTTAGAGATTTTAGTATGTCTGATTATTCTCAGTGCTTTTATTTACAGTATGTGAAATTTATGATGTCCCTTTATCCATCTATCTTCTTTATTTTTTATAACGAATTAGGGTACATATCCAAGACTGACTTGAATATAAAAAAAAAAAATGGTTCTTGTGATTGCCAAGTTTGTTGCATTTTCTTTTGTTAATGAATTTAAAAAGACGAGATCCATATCTTTATTTTTGTACTTTAACTGTGTTGTCGTTTCTTAATAAAGAATGAATAAAATCGTTTCTTAATAAAAAATGATTTTGAACAATGACAGGAAACGAAAAGAAAGAAGGAAAAGCCGTTTGATAATTAGACACCAAGAAGTAAATGAAACAGCCACTGCTAGAGACTGCAGAGGCGTGAGCTCCCAAAAAATGACGTGGCTACTTCAAGAAGTTTTCATTATACTGCAATTGCAGTCTCTTCAATGCGAGTTTAAATTTCATATTTAGTTAGTAATCTTGCAGGATAAAATTAGTTTTTATTCTCCTCCTCCTCCTCCTCCTCCTCCTCCTCCTCCTCCTCCTCCTCCTCCCGGTGCTGAAGTAAGTCTATTCCAAATATCGCCCACTTTAAGTGTAAAGAAAATTACGCCAGCTAACAAAATTGCAGAACTTTGAATTAATTGCGCTCGTTAAAAATAAGTGTTTTACTGTTAGCTGTAACAACAAATGAATATGACTGAAGAAGTGTATCACGTACGCACCCCCCCCCTCTCCTCTCTCTCTCTCTCTCTCTCTCTCTCTCTCTCTCTCTCTCTCTCTCTCTCTCTCTCTCTCGGTACGCATTCCATTTAACGTTATAGTATGCATAGTTATTAGGAAAAGTAAAAAGATAATTTTTTTCTTTTACGAGTCAAGAACCATTAGGTCTTTAGTGTTCTCATACACTTTGACCATTTTAACCTCTTCCTCCCAAGACCTCGGGGGAGACCATCTGCTAATTTAGGAAGTAGGAACAAGAAAGAAAAGAACAGGAGATGAAATGACAGCAGCGAAGGCCTATGCGTTAGTTTCCTGGGCTTCAATTACTGCGGTTTATGTAAAAGAAGAAAGCTCACCTTAGTGTATCCGTCACCATTACCTTAATTTTTTTTTTTTTTTTTTTTTTTTTTTTTTTGCCGAGCTCTTTGCAAGCAATGGTAAATTGCAAGGCCAGATGAATGTGCTCAATTTGACCGTCAAGGAAGCATGATGCAGTGGATATAGTTTGTTTTAGAATCTTGCTTTACTTTGATTACAAAGTAATTCACTTGCTTTTACATTTCCATTTTTGGCTTTTGTATATTTAGGTCGTGGTTCGGTGGAAGGCATGTAACGAATATACATTTCTTTTATTATTGTTGTTGTTGTTATTATTATTATTATTATTATTATTATTATTATTATTATTATTATTATTATTATTATTATTATTATTATTATTAAGCTGCAACTCTAGTTGGAAAAGAAGGATGCTATAAGCCAAAGGTCTCTAACAGGAAAAAATATCTCAGCGAGGAAAGGAAATATATCAATAAACTACAAGAAAAGTAATGTACAATTAAAATAACGTATTTTAAGAACACTACCAACATTAAAATAAATTTTCATAAATAAACTATTAAAAGGGACTTGTTTCAGCCTGTTAAACATAAAAAAAATCATAGTAAGGTGTTTTTTTTTTTTTTTTTTTTTTTTTTTTTTTTTTTTTTTTTTTTTTTTTTTTTTGAACCAACCATCTCAGTGTACCGTGCGGTCGATTTCTTGTTAAAAATGAAGAATGTGCATTTCACCAGACATTTCTTCACTAGCCCTATATAGATCGAACATTCTCCTTTAATCTCTCTCTCTCTCTCTCTCTCTCTCTCTCTCTCTCTCTCTCTCTCTCTCTCTCTCACACTTAATTAAACCGCTGTAAATTTAGAAAATTTAATTTGCGATGGTTCTTCAAGTCAGTTATAATCGTTCCTTTTTATTAGGGTTAATTAAATTCTTCCATATTTACCATCATTTCTTGCAATAATTTTAGTATTGTCAGTGTTTCATTTAGATGTTGTTATGGTTATTGACATTACTATCCACAATAAAAGGGACACGAAATATAAACAAGCCTCATTGGGCTGATATATCTCCTCCTTTTAATGATAAAAATAATGATAATCATAAACAAAAGTTTTCCAGTCATCTTTACAAAAATATATACAGAAATACATAATAATTCAACTGAGACAATTAGCATTTTATAAGGTTAACAGACATGAAAATGTGTATAAAAAAACTTCCACACTTTTTATGAATGGGGTCATATAATAAGTTTCAAGAGTTATTTTAATTATAAGAATAAACTACCCATCTCCTGTAATATTTTTCGCGCATAAAAGGAGTTGCGGCGATTACGAAAGTTAAATTAAGATTGGCGAAAAGTTTCGCAGATCCTTTGTATATAGTAAAGAAGAATCTAATTATTTAAATCTACAAATCCGTAAAAGCCCTTTACTCGAATTACTTATTAGGGTACGAAGTATTGTTCTCCTTTCCTTTATTAGGGACTGACTTTAGGAAGCATGAGATTCTTAAAAAAAAAAAAAAAAGTTGAGCAATGTAAAAAATTATTTTTAGATTTATAAATATTTCTTAAAATCAAGTAAAATTGGAATTTTCGAATTGAAAACTATGTAAAAGGGCTATTGCAATAATTTATTTTAATGTTATCATTCTTAAACTTTTCTTGTAGTATATTTCCTTATTTCCTTTCCTTACTAATCTATTTTCCCTGTTGGAGCCCTTTGGCTTATAGCATCCTGCTTTTTCAACGAGGGTTGTAGCTTAGCAAGTAATAATAATAATAATAATAATAATAATAATAATAATAATAATAATAATAATAATGATACACTAAGCATTATAGGAACAATAAATTAGTGTTGCCAATACTGTATTAATGTTGCCATATCGTATTACTGAGACTCGTCATCATTATCACCATCTCTTACGCCTATTGACGTAAAGGGCCTCGGTTAGATTTCGCCAGTAGTCTCTATCTTGAGCTTTTAATTCAACACTTCTCCATTCATCATCTACTTCATGCTTTAGTGTCCTCAACCATGTAGGCCTGTGTCTTCCAGCTCTTCTAGTGCCTCGTGGAGCCCAGTTACTGAGACTGGGATTTAATTTACTGAAATGCAACATCCGGAATAATGTTTTAAAGTACATATTAAATGATACATCAAATACCAATAATAATCATAATACTGGCACATGTGAAAAGCGTCTTTTCGTGTACCTACAAATGGAATAGCTTGAATTAAAGAAAATGTAAAATTATATTGCAGGGAATTTATCCAAATGAATAAGAAGTTATATTATTTATACATTATTCAGCAAACACTACATCCTACAGCCATTAAACAGAACGTGAGATACAAGCTGCTCTGGGTACAATAGTAGTTCAGTTTTCGGGTTATCAAAGGTAAACAAGAAGTTATTCCAATCTGGAGAGAGAGAGAGAGAGAGAGAGAGAGAGAGAGAGAGAGAGAGAGAGAGAGAGAGAGAGAGAGAGATGCTGGCGGGTTTAAAGTAAAGTAACATTGATCATCAAACAGAGAGAGAGAGAGAGAGAGAGGAGAGAGAGAGAGAGAGAGAGAGAGAGTGGTTGTTGAAAAGCATGGGAATGATAGGTTTAATTGATTAATTAGAAAAATGTGTTACATGTGTATTTCGGTTTTGTCTTTCCTGTGTAGGTAGCATTTCAGTTGAAATTCTTTAGGTAATAAGATCATTTCTTTATTTTGTTGCGAATATTAGTGAAAACGTTAAATTTACTCTTCTTTGACAATATTTAAGAAGGTAAACATTGTCATCTACACATGTTACACATGCATAATATTTAGGTATGTAGATAAACAACTCTCTTTTTTAGTATACTATTGGACGTCCCCCCCCCCTCTCTCTCTCTCTCTCCCAGAGGATAAATTTAAAACTTATGACACTTTTTTGAGGTCACGGTCAACCTGACCCGCACTTTAAAAAAAAAAAAAAAATTGGTAAGCCTCAATTTTGTTATTTATGTTCCTCTGAATAAAGACAGGTCAATAAAGAAGTATCATCAAACACCTAATAAAGGTATTTTATTATTTTATTCTTATGACCATATTTTGCATAATGTAGGAATAAAGAATTACCATTAAACACTTAATCAAGCTATTTTATAATTATTAAAAATGATTTTATTTTTATGGCCATATTTTTGCCTAATAAAGGAATTTGTATCTCTCCTCTCACCCAAGGACCCACCCCCCTCACTCCCATTAGGGTTTGACGTGTCGCTGACGGAATTTGGTGTTAGGGCGTCCATGGCCCTCAGTCAGTATTTCCCTTCTTTCTCCCCCCCCCCCCCCCACCTCCCCTTCCAAGTCTCCCGTCCCCCCTTCACTTCCGTTAACACCTCCTTTATTTATCCCCCCCTTTCTCGACTTTGACAGTGTCCGATGAGTGGCATGGTGGGTGGGGGGGGTTAAGGGGGGTTTGGAAAGCTCCTGGGGGGTTTTAGAAGGGCGTAGGAGGGAAGGGGGTATGAGGGAGATCGGTGGACCTTTATTGATTTCCTTCGACTCTGTGGAGTGCAGTAGTTGTATAATTAGGTTATATATTTAGTTAGTTTAGCGTGGAAATTATGAACTAGTTAGGCCCCTCTCGTTCCCAAGGTAATGAGCCAGCCATGTTGTAAAGAAGTTTTTCGATGAGGAAATTTTGCGCAAGGTAACTTAGTTTAAAATTTAATGATATTATAGAGGTAATTTGGGAAAATTACACTCGGCAACTTTGCAATATAATAACAGTAATGGACATAGTTTCTTACAAGTTTTCTCTTCAACAATTTTAGTAAGCTTAATTTTCTTTCTTAATCGTTCCTAGAATTCCAAAAATTCTAAACTCTTCCTAAAAAGATGCTCAGGACTAAAATGTAATTAAATAGCTCAACTTTCGAAATATTCCCCAGAACACAATAGGTACGCGTGATGCAAGGGCCTTATAATGTCGGCTTTACTGGTAATTGTTGCGGGCTTGTTTCTCTCTCTCTCTCTCTCTCTCTCTCCTCTCTCTCTCTCCTCTCTCTCTCTCTCTCTCTCTCTCTCTCGTATGAAAGGCTGCTCTTGCTACTTCTGTTGCCTTATTGGCTTCTCCCTTTCGCTTTCTTGACTTCCTATTTTCTTTTATCCAGTCGCTTTTTGCATCTTTAAATCTTTTTTTTTTTGGTTCATTCTAAATTCTTAGTAAACGTTTGTAAAAAAAAAGTTCAATTCTCTCTCTCTCTCTCTCTCTCTCCTCTCTCTCTCTCTCTCTCTCTCTCTCTCTCTCTCTCTCTCTCATTTATTTTTAAGCCCTGTTATTTTGTCCGCTATAAATTCTTAATAAAGGTATTAATAAAAAAGTCCTCTCTCTCTCTCTCTCTCTCTCTCTCTCTCTCCTCTCTCTCTCTCTCTCTCTCTCTCTCTCTC
>NC_090765.1:38593629-38601129 GCF_036898095.1 Palaemon carinicauda
TATATTCGTGAAATTTTCAACAATCAAAGCTCCACAAAGCATTGCTCGGTCGGACAGTCATTTAAATGTCAAGGAAATAGAGTAATTTCCATAATGGACTCTGGGACGAAAACTTTTGGCGAAGCACTCAAATGCTATTGTGTGACTTATTGAACAGCTACTGCCATTGTATATACTAATCACATAATTCGTAGTAATCGAAAAATGTTCGGCACTTGACTTTTTATTTTAATTGTTCATAGTCACGTAGGTTTAATTTGGAGAAAACTGATATTTATTGCAAAATATATACAGTAGCATACGTATGCCGTATAAGGGTAATCTGGTACAGCTTTTTACAGTTCAGTTTAAATATATACACGCATAGGTATATATATATATATATATATATATATATATATATATATATATATATATATATATATATATATATATATATATATATATATATATATACATATATATATATAGGTATATATATATACATATATATATACACATATATATATATATATATATATATATATATATATATATATATATATATATATATATATATATATATATGGGCAGGACATGTAATGAGAATGACAAATAAAAGATGGACTAGAAGAATAACAGAATTGGTCCATACAGATTGCAAACGAAGCGAAGGGAAGGAAGAGAAGCCGTTAGATTGATGGGCTAAGAAAGTTTGCGAATATAGGTTGGCCATAGAAAGACTATAAACGGACGCATGTGAAGGGACATGCCATAGGCCCTTGTCCTGCAGTGGACCAGCAACGGCTGATGATTTTGATTATGTATATGTATATATATATATATATATATATATATATATATATATATATATATATATATATATATATATATATATCTGGTGAGGAAAAGATAATCTTAAAACAATTTTGGTATTCAGACATAATGTCTTTGCATATTGAATAGATATTAATGGAATATGCGTAACCTGGGATACACTGCGGAAGACTACTGGTTTTCCTTTTAACCCATCTTTATTCCTCATTACAATTTCATTTTTATAGATGTAACTAGGGAGTGGGTTTTCAAATAAAAAAGGCAATTACTAAAAACAGACAATAAAATATTTCTTCTCAAGGATTATAGATTCACGTGGACTTTATGATGCAATAGTATCAACTGTTGCATTCGTTCAGTAATTTTATTCCATATTTTGCTAGAGTTTATCTTTTTGTAGTTCAAGTCTACTATAGTGTATATATAGACTCTCATTTTTCCTTCGGCAGCCTGGACTTCCAATATAGGATTTCTAAAACAGACTAGTCATCCGTCGAAATATATTCTGAGGGTCGTAACTTGTCACGGAGTTGCGCGAGACAGGGTCCCATCCCTATGTTTCGTTCTTTAGTCCTTGAGGGAAGAGTCGTTCGCATTTTATTGCAGCCTTTCCAAAATTATAAGACCGAGTTTCATTTTCTTGGCTATGAATCCCCCTTATACTCTATATCAGAAACGATTTTCTGACATCTTGCGTAACGACTGTTCTCCATTTTGTAGAATAAAAGGCTTAAACTATTCTTCTTTTTTTTTTTTTCATCATCATCACTAGTAGCTAGTCTGTCCGGGTGAATTTACAAAATTTCGGTTACCTCTTCAGTTTATATTCCTTTTTTCTCCTGAATTTATCAGGTCTCTTGGAGTAATTCTTTAATTTTCCTATGCCTCTCATGTATCAGTTAATGATTTGTTAGGAATTTTTTCATCATAATCTTGCTTAGCCCTTCCCTAGAATTTTTAACGCCATTTCTGTATATGTTTTTGACACAGAAGTCAGTGTTTCTAGCTTGAATATTTCTTAAGGGGATACAAAGTAATAAATTACTAATTCCAGGCTCATGCTGACTATTTGTTACTTGTTTCATTTTGTAGTTAATTGATGGACATTTGTTATTTTTTAGATCATGTTACTTGTTAGTTTAAAAAAAAAGCTAACAGTTATTAACAGAATAATATAGTACCTAAAGTAAGTATCTATAAGTGGCACTATCATAATGTGCAAGGTAATGCGTGTTAGATTTTTTGTTTTTAGCTAATGATTCTTGGCTATAATTGGTCCACCTATCACAAACACCTTTTTAACTGTTTTAGGAGAGTAGGTCCTGCTGCAGTACTTTAAATACCGTTAGAATAATGAATCATTTATCTCATCGTGTAGAATGCCATTTGTTGTGTTGACATTAATGACCTTTGTTGTATGACCCTAGTTTATTGTAATTCCAAACTATCAATTAGTCTTTTCCAGGATTTTCATGACTGATGTTTATTATTAAATTCGTAGCTGGGTTTTTTTTTTTAATATATATAATTAACTACATTATCATTATATGCATTTTACTTCTCTTGTTTTTTTATTGTAAAGGTATTGCTTTTCTGAAATTGAATAGAGGGCTTCGTGTTAAACTCCTTATAGTTAATTATTGTGCGAGGAAGTAGGAAGACATGAATACCTAGAAAGTGGTGGATAGATTGTTGAGTGACATTGGAAGAGAATGTTTTTTTGATATCCAGGAAGCGAAAGAGTTCGTGTAAGGTAGGGATAATTGGTGCAGAGTGTGTAAGGTTATTTGACGTGTGTTGATGAACCTTTTGTGTAGGTGTATGAAGTGACTTACATTGTCGACGTTTTATTGCACAGGTGGTTCATCCACAATTCAGTATTTCAAAGTATGAATAAGGCAGGGACTTACTTTGATTTTAAGAGAGAGAGAGAGAGAGAGAGAGAGAGAGAGAGAGAGAGAGAGAGAGAGAGAGAGAGAGAGAGAGAGAGACTTTTTATTCTCCGTATTTCAACTGAAGGCTATACACCAGTTTGCATTTCAAGTGTTGCAGCTCAGTGGTTTGCGTCAAAGATATTTTGTTTACATCCGAAAGGATTATGTGGCAGGGTGCCCGTCAAGTGTGGATTACAGAATCAAACGTTGACTGACAGAAGCAACTTTATGTTCTTTTGTGCTGGATGCAGCATTTCAGTGGGAACTTTTCTGTTCTGGTGCATTGCATTTCGCCGCAATATTTTTAATTGTATTTTCAATCTTGTTTATGCGTTATGTGTCGGTGGAAACAGATAATAATCTAAACAGATTATACAAATCTAGGAAAAGATTGGGAAGAAACATTGAATTATTAGAGTACCCCATTCTCTCTTTTTCCATATAGATTTTTTTTCCATGGTTTTAGCTTTTTGAATTTTGGACTTTACACTCGAAAATGAAATAATAACAAGAATATTTATTTATTTATTTATACTTCTATATAAAAACCTCATGATCTAGCTTTCATGATATCCAACGGTGTACTTTTCAGTCTCGATTCACTTGCTCTTTTGAAGTTTTATGTGCTTGTTATGGTATATGTATTTATATAATGATATATTCTAAATGTATAGTCTTCTATTCTAAAAGATTTTTTTTTTATTCGATTGGAACATTTTTTTTCTTTCATTTGCCTCAAAGTTATACTATTGATGCTGGGGTACGCCTGAGAATGATTTACAAGGAACGTTGCTAAATACCTTTATCTCTTTGATAATTATAGAATAAGTAAATAAAATCAAAACACCAACCCTGTCATTACGAGATGTCCAGCATATCACTATCTGCAAAAGAACTCTTAGTAAGTTTTCAAACCCAATCTTTTTTCTCCTTCCGTAGGACTGTTTCACAATGAATGTTAAAGATGCTAAATATTATTATTGTTAATTGTTAAGCTACAACCCTATTTGGAAAAGCAAGATGCTATGAGCCCAAGGGCTTCAACGAAAAAATAGCTCAGCGAGGAAGGGAAATAAATAAATTAGTAGTGAAGTAATGAACAATTATAATATTCTTTGAACAGTATCATAGAAATAAATCTTTCATATATAAACTGTAGAAACTTCAAAATAAAACAAGAGGAAGAGAAACAAAATAGAAAAGTATGCTTGAGTGTACCCTCAAGTAAGAGAACTCTAACCCAAGACAGTGGAAGATTATGATACAGAGGCTATGGCACTACCCAAGACTAGAGAACAATGGTTTGATTTTGGAGTGTCCTCTCTAGAAGAATTGCCTACCTTAGCCAGAGTCTCTTTTACCCCGCTGAGAAGATGGATGAGGCGTGGTCTGTTTTCTCCTAACAATCCATGTCTACTTCAAACGTTGTAACAAACATTATAGGAAAATGGTTGAGTTATTGCAGTGATTTACGTTTGACCTCTGTCAATCTATTCATTATACTTGTATTTTATTCCTGGCCTTTATTTCATGTTTTTTTGTTATTAAGTACGTCCTGTAATATTCATCACCTTTTATTTTTTCTTGCTAAAATCATGAAACTTGTTTCTCCAGGTTTATGTGTGTGATTATCCATTCAGATGTCCTCTCTCTCTCTCTCTCTCTCTCTCTCTCTCTCTCTCTCTCTCTCTCTCTCTCTCTCTCTCTCTCTCTCTCTCTCTCAAAAACCACCAGCAGCGTTTAACACCTTTTACCTTCTCGTCAACAAATTGTTCGACCTAATTAAGTCACCTCTTCATTAAAGCCAGTCAGAAGCTGTTTTAATCTTAGTCCCTCTCTTATGATCTACCCTCCTTCATCTCACACTAGTCGTCCTTCCCCCTCAATCCTCCTCTCTCCGGGGCATCCCCCCTCGCTTGCATTCATCCTCCCCCTCCCCTACCCCTTCCCCCGTATCCTTTGCGTATTTCAATGCAGCCAACGCAAGTGTTCGAGGGAAAATGCAGGGATACTTGAACCCTGATTTTCTCGTGTCAATAGCTCTCATACACATCAATCCTCTTCACACAGTATTCTCTTCTTATTTTTGTTTTTCTCCTGATTCTCCTTATTCATCCGCAAGTGGACGCGTATTCCGCATGAAGTATTTCAGCTCATCTTTATTCTTGCAGTGGAGGACAATTAGTTGGTACAGTTTTCAGAGAATACTAACTTTCCCGGCTAGTGATTTTTTAACATACAAATTAGTTGTCATTGTTTATCAGAGAATGATTTTACTCGTTTGGACACTTATCCCATCTAATTATCTAATCTTATCTACAATTTTAGAAAACAGAAAAGGAATGATTTTAATTTATATCTTTTATGCATTAGTTCGATATGTGTTTGATCTGAGAAAAGCATTAAATATCATATATATATTTTCGACTATAAAAGATGTTGAAATCAGGATAAAGATTGCTTTGGTATTTTGCCCAAATTTGAGAGACATTAAGGGCTATTCACCACCTGGTACTAACTCCTTTTTGCTTGACTGGCAACGGAGAGTAATGCAGAGTTGAATTGAAATAGAACAAGAGGCGACAGAGTGTTAAGCAAGAGGGTAGCTTCTGAATAAAACAGAGTGACAAGTGGAGTTAACGTAATGATCAGCGATCGGATGTTGGCCGATCGTCGCGTTTGAGAGATTTGCATTGGTTGATTAGGATATAGTTTGATCCCAGCATTATGCGAAGGGACAGATTCGAGCATAAAAAATGACGAAAGGTGATGTTAGGGGGGAAATTAGATCTTGTTAACAAGTGTCGAGTAATCTTGAAGTCCTAAGATTATTTAGATTACGAATGTATTTGCATTTTGCAAAGTATTCGATTTCGACCTGTGTTGTCTGTCTTGGTTTACTAGCTAGAGACTAGAGATAGTTTTTCTTTACAGAAATAATATTTTGAGCATTTAGTTATACAGGCTGTTAATTAAGTATTCCTGGTGGTTGCTCAAAGTAGAGGAGGCTTCTTTGGAGACGTAACGCCCGGTGGAACCATTTACTCTCGAAGAAATACATACAGTGGAAAAATATTCATATATTTATACTAGTATACGCGACACGTCAAAAATGAATGTTAAATATTTAGGTATATATCCACACACAAATGCGCACGCACCCCTTCTCACCAGGGTATGACTCCTTTCTCTTCCCCTACCTTGGTGACGTGGAGAGCTCTTCTTGACGAGAAAAAAAATTATATATATATATATATATATATATATATATATATATATATATATATATATAGAGAGAGAGAGAGAGAGAGAGAGAGAGAGAGAGAGAGAGAGAGAGAGAGACTTGCTCTTTATTTTAGAGGAGATGACGACACAGTAAATGAAGTCACCTCCATCTTATATACTTTTTCTCAGAAAAGATCTCGGAAACTTTAAGAATAATTTCGTATCTATAATTCATGAAATGAAATAAAGATTTGAAAAAGAGCAATAAGTTCCAACTTTACAAGGAATAGAACTCCTTCAATAAATCTAAACAATTTTCTTCATATATACATTTTATCCCTTCCAAGAACCGTGGAGGGAGGGAGGGTAGTTTCCCTCCAAGAACCGTGGAGGGAGGGTAGTTTCTCTGCAGGAACTGTGGAGGGAGGGTACTTTCCTCTAAGAACTGTGGAGGGAGGGTACTTTTCCTCCAAGAACCGTGGAGGGAGGGTAGTTTCCCTCCAAGAATCGTGTAGGGAGTGTTGTTTTCCTCCAAGAACCGTGGATAGAGGGTAGTTTTTCTCCAAGAACCATGGAGGGAAGGTAGTATTCCTCCAAGAACCTTGGAGAGAGGTTAGTTTCCCTCCTAAATCCTTGGAGGGAGGGTGGTTTTTCTCCAAGAACCATGGAGGGAGGGTAGTATTCCTCCAAGAACCTTGGAGAGAGTTTAGTTTCCCTCCAAGAACCTTGGAGAGAGGTTAGTTTTCCTCCAAAAACCTTGGAGGGAGGGTAGTTTTCCTTCAAGAACCATGGAGGGAGGGTAGTTTTTCTGCAAGAATCATGGAGAGAGGGTAGTTTTCCTCCAAGAACCGTGGAGGGAGGGTAGTTTTCCTCCAATAACCGTGGAGGGAGGGTGGTTTTCCTCCAAGAACCGAGGAAAGAGGGTAGTTTCCTCCAAGAACCTTGACGGATGGTAGTTTCCCTTCAAGAACCATGGAGGGAGGGTAGTTTCCCTCCTAAGAATAGTTGAGGGAGGGTAGTTTCCCTCCAAAACCTGGAGGGAAAAACCGTGGAGGGAGGGTAGTTTCCCTTCTCATCATGGCGCTCTGAAGGGAAATGGCTTCAAGCCTTGAGCATGCAAGCAACTGTCTTTGAGGTCTTGGAGGGACTGAAGTTTCTACTGTGGTTTCTCGGCCGTGAAGAATATATGAGATAAGAAATATTAATGTGGATGAATAAAAGATGAAGAATATATAAGTTATGAATGAAGGTAAAGAGAAATATAAAGATAAAGTTTTATAGCTCGAAAAAATAATTTTCACAGTGGTTGGAAAGATTGAGATGCAAATGAACTTTAAATAAAAGGCTCTGTTGTAAACATATTGTTGATATAGAATTTAGTCTTTTGTTGGTTGCCTTTTCTTGAAAAGCCTCAATACCACAATTAAAGGTTTAAAGTCCGCTCGTGAATGGCAGAGCCAAGGGGCAGTGATATTGCCCTATCAAGCAGGACAATTCCCTAGAGACTGACCATATATACAGTACA
>NC_090765.1:38608629-38613629 GCF_036898095.1 Palaemon carinicauda
TATATATATATATATATATATATATATATATATATATATATATATTGTGTGTGTCTGTGCGCGTGTGTATGTGTAGCGTTTTTGCCTATATATGTATGCATGTATGTTTGTTTGTTTAGGAAGAGGTTTGATATTCAATAATATAAAAAGTGTTTGAGGAATATATATGCTTGTGTATGTATGTATTTGCGTGGTCTAGTTACAATACCGTTAGTGATGGTATTAAAACTAAAATATGTTGACTTGAAAAGCAAAAATGCTCTCATAAATATATACGAAAAGTACAATGCATGAAAATTATATATATATATATATATATATATATATATATATATATATATATATATATATATATATATATACATATATATACATTATATATATATACATATATATATAAAAGCATAGCGATGAATTATGGCTGATGTACAGTATGTGTATAGCTCATGCGGTACAACGTAAAGTGTAATATTCTTGAAAAAAATATTTTCCTTAGTGTAAGTGTATAGAAAGGGACCATTTACACAGTAAAACAAAACTCGTCCAGCTTGAATATTTGAATCAGCAGTTGGGTTTTTATCTAATGATAATAGACGCACATCGTTCATTACGATTTTCATGTCCTATAACATTATCCGCTAAATGTGATAATGTTTTGAAAGGGGTCCTTTTTTTATATGCATCGAAAGATAAGGATTGTGCAGTAGGTTAGAATTTGCAGATATAATGGACTGACTCTGGTGGTAATGAAATTTTCACTTTATGGAGCAAAGGTTATTTACTTGACTTATTGCCCTGATTGGTATCCAGATAATAGTCTAGGCATGCGTTATGTCGGCACGGGCCCTTGCCATAAGTTTAATAAGGTAAGAAAGATAGTTTGAGGTCTGATGTGAACTACTGGACTCTTACAAATAGAGATGATGTGGTGGTAGGCGTGACTTATCTGAAAGTAAATTTTCATGAATTTCCGCATTTCTGGATTGGTATGTACTATGTTAAAAAGTTTATTATTATTATTAATATTATTATTAAGCTTATTATTTAGAATTTTTTATTCTCGATGTAACTTCTCGAAAGAGTGATCATGAAAAATTCTGGATTGTTATCAATTATAAATGTAATGCTAAAGAAGATTTTGACATTCACAATTCCTTCGTTTATAGGTGCACGAGTTAATCTGTTCACGACGACACAAGCTATTTTCATATAACTAGGATCATGTTAGTAAATCAAATGAAAAGACAGACACATTTCTTCAACTTTTCCTTGTTATCAAATGGTTTATCTCTTATTTATGGGACTTCACTGTCTTTTAGTTACTATAGAATGGAAATTAGAATTTTCATCTAACTGATTTATGCAGTACAACTCTCGGTTAAAAAAAAAAAAAGTTTTATATATAATAATAGTCATTTCATTGATAGCATTGATGCAGTAAGTAAACTTTTATCCGAAATTCCGTCCTAAATTGATTTCAAAGGATTTGTTTATTAATTTTATCCTTATGTATATCCACATGCACCATAGCCAACAAAATTCAACACGAACGAATGAAGTAGAAACTCAGTGATATCAATTTGGTGAATCCTTTTTTTAAACAAGATTTTATGGTGACGGAATTCTTTGTAGCGTAAAGTAGGTGACTCGGTTCATAATACTTTAATTATATAAGATATTAATCAACAGTTGCCATGCATTTTCATTTATTCACATGTTACAGAAATGATGTCTACTGCTTTTTCGATTTCTTGGAACATGCTCATGAAGATCCACGAATTATCTGTAAAATGAAAAAAAAGTAGCAAGCATTGAAATCGTTATTTCTCTGTACATTTGATATTCTCTCGACTCGGACATCCATGAAAATTTAAATCGAATGAAATTTAACTTGCCCTTGACATTTCAATCTTTCTGATAAAAAAAAAAAAAAACCGCAGGATCACTAATGGTTTGGAATGAACTGGAATGAAAAGTTGAGTTCTTTTATAGTTCACTCTGTTGGGTGAAATCTAACAGCGAATTTTACATCACCAGAGATTTAAGTTATACAGTGCCTCGTTGTTTACATGAAAGATTTATACTTCATTGACAATTTATAATATTGATACTAATAATTATATCATATGCATCACAGTGGTATGTTGCAATACTATACTATCCACCTTAGATATAACTATGATTATATCTATATTAATTGAATGTAGTATAAATTAGGTTGGCCTATATTAATTGACAAATAAGATAGTAATTTGAAACCGCCATGTCCTATACACTTCCTCTATTTTATGTAATTTAAATTACATTCAAATCAAGTTTTATTTCAGATCCTTAAATGTCTCCTTCATTCGTCGAATTTCTATTCATATTTTGGAATTATTGTTCCTTCATCTTTCGAAGTTTCAGATTTATGTTTGATTATTTCTGAAAATTAACATTTGATCTCGATTATTTTTCTTTACTGAGGTTGGTAGGACTAGTAGCCTAATACCTATAAGTAGCCCAAACCCGATAGAAGTCAGAGTAAGGAAAGAATAGGGTAGGGAAAATGTATAAGAAAAGGAAAAGGATAGAAAAAGAAAAGGGAGATAAAAGAGAGGAAAAAAGAAAAGGACATGAGAAAGTAAGTGGTCAAAAAAGCTATGCTCAATTTAAGAGAAAGTGAAATTCTACAAATACGGAAGATTATAATCGTCAAGGAAAAGGAAAAAAGACATATATCCGAAGTTGTACTGTAGGGGGATAGGAGCAACGTTGAACAATGTACTCTGTTTCGATTGTAAAGTTGAGGTAAAGGTAAATAGGTAGCGAATTCCAAAGCTGTGAAGTAAAGGCAATCTAGCGTAACGTATAGCCTTTTTTCCAGAAACACCACTAATGGAATTATCGGAAAATTTGTAAGTCAGTTTGTCCCTTTTTTAGTTCATATGGTATTTATCTCATAATTTCTGCATAAGAATAAGCTTTCTCCACTTCTGTCCACTTTTGTCTTAACTGTCTCGTGTTTCTGAACCGGAAATAGTCTTAGTTTGTTTACCAATAAAGTAATTTCAAAATCTTGGAATATCAAATATATTCGTCACTTTTATCCATTATCTTTGGCCCCTACGTCCGAATCTTTGTTGACTCATCTGCGTTTTATTCCACGTTGTGGTGGCCGATGTTGTAACGTCCCTGCCTGGTGAACGCCAGACTGGGAATCGAGTTTAATTTAAACTCTTAAGTTTCTTTGGTCACTGCACCCTCACTATCCTTGTCAGCTAAGGAAGGGGGGGGGGGGGAAGCCTATAGGTCTATACGCTGAATCATCAGCAGCCATTGCCTGGCCCTCATTGGTCCTAGCTTGGGCGCTGATTATATGCATATATGGTCAGTCTCTAGTGCATTGTCCGTCTTGATAGGGCTATGTCACTGTCCCTTGCCTCTGCCATTCATGAGCGGCCTTTAAACAAGTCAAACTTAATGCCCTCACTTTTGCCGAATCAATCAGTGTTATTAAAAAGAAAAAGATAAAGCTATTAGTGAAATATTTTAAAACAAATAAAGTAATTCATGAGTCAGTGAATATAGATTTTCTTTAACATCAAGTCAATTATTCATAAAGACATGGTACCACTTACTTTGATCTTACTTCAAGACTGAATGTAGGTTTACAAGGAGGAGACATACATTATTATTATTATTATTGTTATTATTATTATTATTATCATTATCATTATTATTATTCAAGGTTAATGTACCGGTACAACCTACCAAAATGGATATTGTTTCACTTTAAATGCGAAAATACTGCGCTCGACACTGATTTGTCGAAACGTTGTCAGCAGTTAGGAAAGTAGTGTAAAGGCATTTAATATTTTTTTCCTAGTATTTAAAGCAAATTTTTGTTATATATAATTATTTCGGTGATTATAATTTTTTTTAATTAGAGAGAGAGAGAGAGAGAGAGAGAGAGAGAGAGAGAGAGAGAGAGACTTACGTATAAAGTAGTTCGACATCATTTATTATATGTCTTGTCATTACCTTAAGTATCCTGGACAAAACCTTGTCAGTATTTAGGAAAGTAGTGTAAAGGCATTAAATATTTTTTTAGTATTTATAGCAAATTTTTGTTATATGTAATTATTTTGGTGATTATGAAATTTCTGCTAGTTAGAGAGAGAGAGAGAGAGAGAGAGAGAGAGAGAGAGAGAGAGAGAGAGAGAGACTTACTTATTTTGTATAAAGTAGTTCCATAACATTTATTATATGTCTTGTCATTATCTTAAGTATCATGGGCACGACCACTCTTACACAGAACTTATAAATAATACTGCACATAAAGCTCCCTTCATAACTCGATGCTCCTGGATATTGCAAACCACACACCAAGGGAACACGATACTTTTCCATCTTTATAATTATTTTATAGGGTGATTTCCATTTCTTTTGAGTGCCTTAGTTCCCCCAACGTAAGAAATGGACGGTAACGTAATGTTCTGCCATTCTTGTAATCGAAGCCCATCTATCATCGTGATGTCTCGAGGTCATAGTATTCATCAATGCTAATTTTGGGTCATCCCCCGTCATACCCTTGTCGCTTAGTTAATTATGGATGTAATGGCAAACCCCATTTGAATATATAATATTCTCTTAATTAGTATATTAATTATTTTCAAATCACTAGACGGGAACGTTTTACATTAGTAAATTGGTTAAATGTATGGATTAGCTGTCAGTCATGGACGGGAAATCTACAAGTGATTAAGATTATATTGATAGAGCATCGTTGTTTTTTTAATTAGGTGAATGACTGTATGGTGTGGTATTTGTTTTATAATATTTCTTTGCTTTCCAGTGAAGTTAATTCAATTAGAAATATTTATAATGAACAGAACAATTAATTTTATAGTGTTAATAGCAGCTTTTTTTTTAATTATAATTGAAGACTAATCTCTAAAATGAGCTCGGTAAATATGTTAATTTTATTCATCATTTGTAAGTAACATTTGTTGAAGTGG
>NC_090765.1:38618629-38621129 GCF_036898095.1 Palaemon carinicauda
TGCGTTTAATGAACAGTATGTGACAACACATACTTCATGGAAGTTTATGTTGTATATATGCTTGGACAGTATAACGTTTATCTAGCTGCATGCATTTACATCAGTATGTAAGAATATATATGCTTGAATTTGTATCTGTATATATCACTGTGTAAATATTTATGTCCTTCGTATGCATTTCATACGAAACCAAAACTATTACGTTTGCAAACGTTGTGTTGCAGGTTATTGAAAGTCCAACTCATCATTTGTCCACCTTATGATCAAACGTTTATTCTGGACTATGCCGATAGATATCTTTATGATTTGAGCTAACCGAAATAAACGTTTCCCCGTCTTCGGTATAAGTAATTGGAAGAACTTATGGTTTTTGTGACACAAATAGATAGTGTATACATTTATATACGAAATGTTACTGTAGGTTCGATTCGCCTCCGTTTACACTTTAAACTCATGAAGTTTGAATCCGACAAAACTCAAAGTATGATTATAAGTAGGTCAAGGACAGTTGCTCCTCAACATCCGGATCTCAGCATTGACAATTTATCTTTAACTCTGTATTACTTAAAATTTTAGGTGTGGTTCTCGACAGCAAATTTACATTTGAGAAACACGTTAGGTCTGTTTTCTTCAATTGCACAAAAAAAGTGGCTTATTGAAAAAGTCTTGTAAGATTTTCGGTGATCATTCTATTTTGAAGTAGTGTTTTAATTCTTTCATTTTACCTTGTTTCGAGTATTGTTCTCCTATCTGTTCTTCAGATGCTGATTCTCATCTTAGTTTGTTGGACAGGAACTTACGGTCCATCAAATTTCTTATTCCTGATCTGGATATTAATTCTGTAACCGTCGTTCAATTAGTTCGTAGGTCAGGGCTTCTCCATCATGAGACTCATTACTACTAAGTATTCTAGAAGTTTGATTCCAGCTGAGACCAAGGTGTGGAATGATCTTCCTAATCGGGTAGTTGAATCAGTAGAACTTCAAAAGTTCAAACTTGCAACAAATGTTTTTATGTTGAACAGGCTGACATAAGTCTATTTTTATAGGTTATATATGAAAAAATCTGTTTTAGTGTTGTTACTATCCTTAAAATATTTTATTTTAAGTGCTCATTACTTTCATATAGTTTATATATTTCCTTATTTCTTTTCCTCACTGGGTTGTTATCCCTTGTTGGAGCCCTTGGCCTTATAGCATCCTGCTTTTCCTACTAGGGTTGTAGCTTAGTTTTTAATTAAAATAATAATAATAATAATAATAATAATAATAATAATAATAATAATAATAATAATAATAATAATAGCCGTGTCATCTGACTCGCAAGCTAGAGTTCCTGGGATCTATTTACGGGAGAGGCGTGTTTGGTTAACACCATTGTGTGTGTGTTGAAGTTAGTTGTGAATTTTCACATTGTTATTAGACTGTAGTGGGAACAGCGGGATAGGTAAGGTCACAGGTAGAGCAAGTACACACACACACACACACACACACACACACACACATATATATATATATATATATATATATATATATATATATGTATATATATAATTATTATTATTATTACTATTATTATTATTATTATTATTATTATTATTATTATTATTATTATTACTTGCTAAGCTACAACCCTGATTGGAAAAGCATAATGCTATAAGCCCAGTGGCCCCAACAGGGAAAATAGCCCAGTAAGGAAAGGAAACTGAAGGTGATTAGAGGAAAAAAACACAACAATCGCTGCCATATTCATCCTTCAACATATCTGGGTACCTTTTTTCCATATGATGGAATATTAAAACCCTACCCTTCACATTATCCATCGTTCTTTATTTGACCTGTTTTTCTTTCTTATTAATATTTCAACCCATTTATGGTAGAAGAGAAGAATTGGCCACCACCTCAATCAATAATCCAAACTATCGGGCCTATATTTAATATTACGCCTAGATGTTGATAAATCTGTATTACATATAAAATGTACATTATATATTATGGACGTCATGCGCCTAAAATTTATCCATCTTGTTTTCATAAACTCCGTCGTGTACTTCATAAATTCTACAATATACATCATAAACTCTACTCGACACGTAATTAATTGCTCCAACAGCGGAATTATATTAAGATATTATTTATCCCGATCGTATGAATGTTGGACATAAGTCTTTTTATAGTTATATATGAAATATCTGTGTTTATGTTGTTAATGTTTTTTTTTTATTTTAAGATATTTTACGTTTAATTTTTCATTACTTTTTATATCGTTTATTTATTTCTTTGTTTCCTTTCCTCACCTGGTTATTTTTCCCTGTTGGAGGCCTAAGGCTTATACTGTAGCATCTTGCTTTTCAAATTAGGGCTGTAGCTTGCCTAGTAATAATAATAATAATAATAATAATAATGTGTAGTTTACAGCTTTTGAGTCTACCTTTTTTGCTTTTGTTTGATTTGGACCGCGAGGAATGGTGGATCGAATGACAGTTCTGGAATTCTTGAAG
>NC_090765.1:38623629-38628629 GCF_036898095.1 Palaemon carinicauda
AGGTGTTTACTGTATATCTTTGTTAGAAGTGAGTCTATTTAGCTGTTGACAATAGCGTTTAGGTAAGCAAGAAGTTTCAGCTGTTTTGCTCATGAAATATAAACTTTACACCAACGCCTGCCCCCCACACAAGCCCCAATTCTCTTATCATTCTCCTCCTTCTCTTCCTCCTCCTACTCCTCCTTCTCCTTCTTTTTCTCTTTTTCTTTCTCCTCCTCCTCCTCCCCCAGCTTGGTCGTTTGTCTTTGTTTATATCTTTCAAGTAATAGAATGCCAGTTGCGCAGTTATCCTTTCTTACCCAACCTACTTATTTTGTTCATAATCATAGATATTATCTGCGAAACTGAATTAAGTTCACATGCTTACATAGAATTTATTTAATCAGTAATCAGAGGTAGTTTGAATAAAACTATCAGATAAGAGAAAGTAGACTGTGGTGGTACGGTCATGTCATGAGAAGAGATGAACAGTATATTGGGAGGAGAGTGATGGAAATGGAGGTACAGGGAACGAGAAGGAGAGAGAGACCAAAGCGAAGGTGGGTGGACTGTATCAAGGATGACCTTCGATCAAAGGGATTAAACGGTGATGAAGTGTAGGACAGAGGTAGATGGAGAAAGCTGACCAGAAACATCGACCCCACATAGAAGTGGGAAAAGGTGTAGACAAAGAAGAATAAGAAGATGATTTTGTAAGCACACACACACACACACACACACACACACACACGTCTCCAATCCCTTGATTGTGTGGCCAGCGAAGTAACTCAACCATATATATGACGAATAGATGAAATGAGTGACAACCATTAAAAGCCTCTTGTCCGTCGTATAAGTCGAGATAATTAATAGGTGCAGGTAATTGTTGAAAAACAACGGAAGGGTAACACCTTATGGGAAAGAAACCGTATATATATATATATATATATATATATATAAAATGTGTGATTATGTGTAAAAATCCCCCTCAAAACACAGTTCATTTTCAGTTATAACAAAAGTTAGTTATCTTATTAAATTTTAAGGTGTTCATTTCCTATTCTCTTCAATTTTCTTTTATAGTATTAACCGTTCATGCAAATGTCAAGGAAATTCTGATATTTGCACAAAGATATCGATTCTGCTATTTTGAGCATTCTTAGCAAGTTCTTGACCGTGAAGATTCTACTCTAGGTTAACTTCGAAACACGTTAAGGTTTGAATTGCTTAATGATTTTTTTTTTTTTTATAATAAAAAATCGATAATACGACATATGTATCTGCACACATTTCCATGTGATTTTTCTTGGCTCCCAGCATCATCTTCAATCTTTTATTAGCATTCATCTCCCGTCTTTTGACTATTTTGTTGAAGGGTCCAAAACTAAAGGTAAAGGTACCTGGTATCAGTTCCAGTTTCATCAGAATACATACTCGCCAGAACGTCAACCGGGCAAGCCCAACCCCCCACAGTGGCGCCCAACCACAGCAGTGGCTTCCCCAGAAAACAGCTTAAACTCACTGTCCCGGACGGGGTTAATCTGCTGTCATAGGAATGCTAGGCAAACACGTTACCACTGTACTAGCTTAGGTTGGATGTCTAATATGAAATACACAAGACAGAAAAATGTTAAAGAAATCTCAAAACAAATCTTGGGCATATAGCATCCTGCTTTTCCAACTAGGGTTGTAGTTTAACAAGTGATCATAATAATATTATAGCATCCTGCTTATCCAACTAGGGTGGTAGCTTAATAATAATAATAATAATAATAATAATAATAATAATAATAATAATAATAATAATAATAATAATAACAGCAGAGTAAACGAACACGTGAGGACAAAGGAAAAAACATAAGTTCAAAAGAACATGCGGTGTTTTTTCCATTGCTAATGCTTTTGTTTTCCTCCTTTTTTCGACATATATCAAATTCGTAACCAACTTCTCATAAATGACGCGAAACTGTCGACATGCAAGTTCTACTCTCTCTAGCATTTGATGTTTCGACTCTTTAACAAGATTCTTGTATGTTCCTCCATCCCCTTCATTTCCCGCTCTCACTCTAACAAGCTTTGTTCCGAGATTAGTGTGGAAATGATCTCTCTCTCTCTCTCTCTCTCTCTCTCTCTCTCTCTCTCTCTCTCTCTAACGAGGAGACAGGAAACGGTGATATGAGAGGCATCGACCAATTTTCTATTTTTATAAATTTACTTTCAGCCTGGCAATATACTGTTGATGATTTCTTTTTCATATGAGAATCATGATTCTGTCAAACTGTTTAAAAAAATTGTTTAGAATAAAAGAATCATATGATGCTGTCAACATATGTAGAAATTGAATTAGAATAAAAGAATCATGATGCTGTCAAAATGTATAAAGAATAACTTTGAATAAAAAAATCATGGTGCTGTCAAAATTTGTAAAGACTGAATTAGAGTAAAAGAATCATGGTACTGTCAAAATGTTGAAAGAATGAATAAGAATAAAGAATCATGATACTCTCAAAATGTGTGAAGACTGTATTGTAATAAAATTATTCTTTCGGCTTGGAAGTGTCTGTTAAGAATATCAACTTGGTCCTCTGTCTACAGAGATGTGTGTCGCGTCTTCAGTATCTCAATTAAAAACGCAAATACCTATGAGATCAGGAAATTCCAATTGTAGAAGATATTATTAGATACTGCCATGTTCAACCTCGTAGTCCTGGAGAAGTAATAAAGTCATTGCATTATTATTATTATTATTATTATTATTATTATTATTATTATTACTTGCTAAGCTACAACCCTAGTAGAAAAAGCAGGATGCTGTAAGCCCAATGGGCTTAAATAAGGATATATTGCACAAGAGAAGTTTAAGAACAATAACTAAAATAAATCTTTCACATATAAACTATTAAAACTTTTAAAAAAGGAAGAGAAACAAGATAGAAAAGTGTGCCCGAGTGTACCATCAAGCAAGAAAACCTTTTAAGAGTATTTAATTATCACATACTGCAGGTTTCCTGAAAATATCGTTCATAGACATTTTAATCTAACAGCTTGAAGACTCTCTAGGTCGCCATGTTATTCTTCCTTATAAATATCTGAGAATCTTCCTCCATATTTTCCCCACCATAAATCCCCTACGTTGGTGGCTTATTGGAAGCGTCCCTGTTTAGCAATTTGCTGGACCGGGGTTCGAGAAACGCTCAAGCTCTAGAGTTTCTTGTAATGTCTGCAACCTCAATATCCTTGTGAGTTATGGATGGGAGGTTTGGTGTAGCCTATACGTCTATCTGCTGAGGCATCAAGAGTCATTGCCTAGCATTTCCTGGTCCTAGCTTGGGTAGAGAGGAGCCTTGGGCACAGACCTTATGTATTGTACCAACCGTGTGTTACACGATCGTACATAGTAACGACATTTCATTTTGTATATATATTATGCTTGTATCTTCGCTCTCGCCTCGCACTAAAATTGAACCTGAAATAACGTGTCTGTTTTTTCCACCGTTAACTGTTAACCGGTGCGCTGTCGGTTGAACAGGAAATTTCCTGTTGCATTGAGTTTTTGTATATAAAGGCGAGTGTTCTGTAATAAAGTTACTCAGTTGCTTTCATCTTGCCTATGAGTCACAATCTTCTCTCGGCTCGTTACAGTATATATGGTCAGCCTTAAGCTCATTTTCCTGCTAAGGCATTGTTACTGTCCGTTGCGTCTGCCATTATAGGTTATATTAGGTTAGACCTGTAAACCTACAAACGCTATGCTCCTTCTTCTCTACAACAATTATCTTCTTTATTTTGCTAATTCCATGTTTCCCACCATTTAAGCTTTCAGCTTTCCTTAATAAGCAGATATATACCACTTGAATAAGGAAGGCTTAGCTCAGCCCACGTTTCATTAATTCCTACTTTTTTCTCCTGAATAAACATTATTCTTCCATCATCGGTGATGTTTATTTCTGTGTCCTTTATGGGCACGACTCATCAATTCCTCTTTCATTTATTCAAACTCTCTCTCCCTCTTACTTTTCTGGCTGCTTCCATTAACTATCATATATAAATACATTTCTTACAAAACATTTACGAACCCTCATTTTCATCGAGTTACTAATTACGTGCAAGAAATTAGCTCTACTGTCATTGTTCAGTGGTCTCTTTCCTATAGGTAAGGGTAGAAGAGACTCTTTAGCTATGGTAAACAGCTCTCTTAGGAGGACACTCCAAAATCAAACCATTGTTCTCTAGTCTTGGATAGTGCCATAGCCTCTGTACCAAGGTTTGCCATTGTCTTGGGTTAGAGTACTCTTGCTTGAGGGCACACTCGACCAGACTATTCTATCTTATTTCTCTTCCTCTCGTTTTGTTAAAGTTTTTATAGTTTATATAGGAGATATTTATGTTGTTACTGTTCTTAAAATATTTTATTTGTCCTTGTTTCCTTTCCTCACTGGGCTATTTTCCTTTTTTGAGCCCATGGGCTTGTAGCATCCTGCTTTTCCTACTAGAGTTGTAGCTTAGCGAGTAATAGTAATAATAATAATAATAATAATAATAATAATAATAATGATATCTTAAAGTGAGAAATATTCCCCCATTTTATCCCGATATCCGAGACACTCCAAAACAAAAGTTTCTACGGTCCCAATGACCTCCCTTCATGGAACATTGCGAACACGCTTATCAGTTCTTACCACGTCTGTATCTTAATTCAAGATCATTCTTTATCTGTTTACTTATTTGCTTTTCTCAGTTTCTTATCAGTCTTCCTTGACTATAAGCATTCTTAGGCTTATTAGGAATGATGATGTGCATATCTATGTTATTATATATAACACGGTGGATACAGTTAGTGTTACTCAACACACACTCCGGGTACACAACACAAACACTCACGAATACACCCATTATATCACTAATAGACAGATAGATAGATAGATGTGTGTGTATACTGTATAATATTATGTGTATGAATACATACATATATATCTATATCAACATTTTATACTAACACTCGTGATTTAAACATTTTCCAA
>NC_090765.1:38631129-38636129 GCF_036898095.1 Palaemon carinicauda
TCGTCTTATTTATCGCCCCTTTTAACCTCCTCCGCACTTTTTTTTTCTCTCTCTACCTCCCTTTCGGTTTTGCACTTCAGGGTGTAGTAAAGGAAAAGGCACCGGAAAAGCTCCCGTATTTCATTTCATAATTTCAGGGTCATGTTTCTAAATTCTTAAAATTTTAATTTCATCATAATTCCTCCTCCTCCTCCTCCTCCTCTTCTTCTTCCTCCTCCTACTCCTCCTCCTCTTCCCCTATTCATCAAATGTCCTCTGCGATCAATTATTTATAATTAAATTATAGATTAATCAGCCCTCGATGCGAGACGCGAGGTTCCTAAACTTCCCTTTAGACATCACCCAGTTCCAAAATTATTCGCCGGGACGATCCCCCTCCTGGGCGTGAAAAAAAAAGAATCCAGCAGCTGATACGAGAATCGATAACAATCTATGATACGTGCTGTTAAGGTCTAAATAGCCTACTCAGCTGTCTTCTGTGCCCGGATATGAGTTTTTTCCCCACTTGTTCCTAGCCTGGATAAAAAGCAAGAATTTCCAAAGCCTACAACCGGATCGCTATTTTAATTGACTCGGCTGTACCCCCAGTTCATTTGCCAGTTAGTTAACCTCTTAGCAACAGTGAGCGAGGACTTAATTCTTTGAGTCGATGCTTTTCTATCGTCCTCTATGGTGCCATAAGGCGTCTCGAGATAAGAATTTCAGATAAGACACGAGCTTATCAGTTGAGATTCTTATTGCCACACGACAGAGGGATTTCTTAGCTTCGTTGGCCTAATCCTCTAAGGCAATCGCTATGACTTGAGCAGTTGCATCTTGCAGTGTCTTCTGGAACAGTCTGTCTGTTTCTTGCATCTGTATTAGCAACGACTTAAACAGTTGCATCTTGCAGTGTCTACTGGAACAGTCTGTCTGTTTCTTGCATCTGTATTAGCAGCGACTTAAACAGTTACCTCTTGCAGTGTCTGCTGGAACAGCCTGTCTGTTTCTTGCATCTGTATTAGCAGGGACTTGAACTGTTGCATCTTGCAGTGTTTGCTGGAACAGCTTGTCTGTTTCTTGCATCTGTATTAGCAGCGACTTGAACTGTTGCATCTTGCAGTGTTTGCTGGAACAGCTTGTCTGTTCCTTGCATCTGTATTAGCAGCGACTTAAACAGTTGCATCTTGCAGTGTCTGCTGGAACAGTCTGTCTGTTTCTTGTATCTGTATTCGGAGCGACTTGAACAGTTTCATCTTGCAGTGTCTGCTGGAACAGTGTTTCTTGCATCTGTATTAGCAGCGCCTTAAACAGTTGCATCTTGCAGTGTCTGGTGGAACAGCCTATCTGTTTCATGCATCTGTATTAGCAGCGACTTGAACAGTTGCATCTTGCAGTGTCTGCTGGAATAGTCTTTCTGTTCCTTGCAACTCTATTAGCAGCGCCTTAAACAGTTGCATCTTGCAGTGTATGCTGGAACAGCCTTTCTGTTTCTTACATCTGTATTAGCAGCAGCAACAACCACAGCAACTCGATGAGAATCCCTTCCTATCTTTAGTTGCAGACTCAGCAAATCTGTCTTCACGACTGACTGTCAACAAATTTCAAACTTCTCTCTCTCTCTCTCTCTCTCTCTCTCTCTCTCTCTCTCACTCACTCCGATTTGTCCTTTAGTCATAAGTACATATATTCCAAATATTAATCCGTTGCTTTAATAGTTCGGGCTCAGCTGTGGCCTCGGTCTCCAATATATTATTGGAATATTCCATCAGTCTGTCCCTTTCAACTCCTTGGCTTTAATATGGCTTTCGATTTGTGTGTATATATATATATATATATATATATATATATTAGTTATATATATACTCAATTATGTACTTATTTAGGGTTAATATATCATTTACCTTAAAGTATTATATCGAAATGGTTGCTTATTTGTGTCCTGCTCGAGAGAGAGAGAGAGAGAGAGAGAGAGAGAGAGAGAGAGAGAGAGAGGTGAATAGATAAGCATTTATTTTATATAATTGTGATAAATGTTTTTATCTTGCAGCTGTTGTACCTGTTCCATATTATATTAGAGTCTGAATTACTTATACTATTTTAACCACATTCCTGAGTAAATTTTAATATGTGATTTTAGAATTAAATTTTGAAATGTTCCTCCTGATCTATATTTTGTAATCTAATTTTTATGTTAATTTTTATTTATTTGTTAATCATTGGTGAAATGATTAATCATTAGGTATAGATGTGAACAAGCATTTTTTTTAAATAATTGATTTGTAT
This sequence comes from Palaemon carinicauda, assembly GCF_036898095.1. Lineage (NCBI taxonomy): Eukaryota > Metazoa > Arthropoda > Malacostraca > Decapoda > Palaemonidae > Palaemon > Palaemon carinicauda. Next base: position 38,633,395 of record NC_090765.1, read on the forward strand.
GACTATGAGGTTTCAATTTTTTCTCTTTTCTCTGTTCTTTTTTTTTATTTTTTTTTATTTCTGTCTTGACACAAGGAATTGCGACATAATTTTGGTCCCCTCGAGAGTTCATGACCTTGATCTAACACCTCTCGTGTTAGATCAAGGTCACTTCTTTATTACACAACTCGATTATATATTTTCTCTCCTTTCGATGTCAATTTTATTATCATCAATCATTCTTTTTTCACTTTGTACGCATATCACTAACCATGTATTTATGAGATATAAATTCCCAAAAACTCTATTTTTGGAACATGCATTAACGTAATAAACTATTATATAAAGAGTATATATCAGGTAAATGTAAGATGCTAAAGGGATTCCTGTTCTCCCTTAGTCATTTACTTCACAAGAGAATAGTATTTTAAGATGCAAAAGCCATCCACGTCTGCTAGTTCACGTGGGCCGGCTGCTCATAGCATTGTACATTATTCCTTCGAAAACCAAAACCAAAGCTATCGGTCTTTCTTTGCTAAACTCCACCCTTATGATAGATAATTATCAATCATTTATTGATTATACCTTTAGTTTCCTTTGTTTTGTTTTATTTCGGGATATGGTATAGTCTTTTGCATTAGGTTTTCCTTCCAATTGTCATTTGTTCTTATAAAGATATATTTCATATATTGAAACTATTGTAAATTATGATCTCGAGTCGTTGATCCCCACAGAAAAATTGGGCGTCCTTGTGCATGAATATAAATGACTATTTGAGGTTTGCCCTGTTTATTATCTTGCTTGGGGGTATACTCAGCCACGCTGTGCTGTCTTTTTTCTCTTCCGCTTGTTTCTTTAAGTTATAGTTTATATGTGAAGGATCTAATTTAATATTGTTAGTGTTCTTGAAATATATTATTTTCATTGTTTATTCTTCTTTTGTAATTTATTTATTTGCTTGTTTTCTTTCCTCACTGGGCTATTTTTCCCTGTTGGAGCCCTTAGAGTTATAGCTTAGCTTGTAATAATAATAATAATGATGATGATGATGATAGTAATAATAATAATAATAATAATTATTATTATTATTATTATTATTATTATTATTATTATTATTATTACTATTATTATTATTATTATTATTATTATTATTATTATTATTATTGTTATTATTATTATATTCCTTCTATTTTACACGATTCATAATCCATCCACGATGACTTCTTACGTCCTCTTCTATGAGCTCATGTAGTCTCGAGTTCTCTGAAGTAATTTGAACCCCCCCAAAAAAGGTTTTTAATAAGTGGATCAAGTACGTTTTCATCAAACGGAATCAATGAACTGGATAAGGTAGCCACTGAGAAAAAATAGGCAGAATGTATATTTTAGAGTCACTGAACTTGTTTCCAGTTACATGATGATCTTTCCCATTTTTATTACAAGCTTGGCTATAACCTTAATTGGAAAAGCAGGATGCTATAAGCCCAAGGGCTCCAACAGCGAAAGATAGCCCAGTGAGGAAAGGAAACAAAGAAATAAATAAACTGCAATAAAAGAATAAACAGTCAAAATTAAATATTTTAAGAACACTGACAACATTAAATTAGATCTTTCACATAACTATAAGACTTAAAGAAACACAAGAAGAGAAATAAGATAGAACAGCATGCCCGAGTGTACCCTCAAGCAAGAGATGCCCTGTAGATCGGAGTAGAAGATTAAAGAGTAGTTCTAGATCAAGGGCAAATGAAAAAGTTGCTGGAATTTGAAGCGAAAGTAATGGGAATGGCTGGAACTGTGATAAAATGAATGGAAGACCGCCTTTTTCGATTTTTTTTCCCCGAGTCGACTATCAGCTGTTTTAGATATGTCAGGATACAATAATCTCCTCTTTATAATAAAGAGCAACGAGTTTGACTTTATTGCCAGACGTATAACTCCTCGGTTTCTCCCCGAACGTCCGGTAGGGGGAAAGGGAGTAGTCATACCCTGGTGAGAGGGGGTTACCCCGAGAGGTACACCCTGATACCACACTCCCACAAATTTCCGCACTCACGGGATTTAGTCAGGAAAGGGGAAGGCGTCGAATCTGTGTGCGTGTGTGCATATCTATATAATTATTTAGATGTCATTTTTTGACGGATCGAGTACACTAGTAATAATAATTTCATAAATAAAATGACGCAGTAAAAATTGGCTCAGAGAAGTAAATTCTGAGGAGCACTACTAGAGATGCGGGAAGGGGACCTACAGTATATTAGGTGACAATAACATATATTAATCAGTGAGATAAAAACCTAATAGTAAGTTTACATAAATGTATGCGCAATATTTATTTTGTAAATATCTCTACGAAAACACTCAAAAGGAGACCTATATTAGTCTGTTATCTCGGTGGGCGGAGCCTCGTTATCTAGAATGGCATAGTCATACTTGTTTGGTCTTTTACCGGGACACTTGAAAAATACCTGTTTAGGGACTGATAAGGTATCATTATCGATCACTTAAAGCAGTTTTTCTAATAAGATACTCATGTTATGTTACATACATACCTACATACAAGCCGTAAATTTCTTATCTGTATGTGCTATGTCTTCCTATCTTATCATTTATTATATGTGTGTGTATATATATATATATATATATATATATATATATATATATATATATATATATATATATATATATATGTATATAAGTGTGTGTGTGTGTATATACACACACACACACTTTATTTGTAAATTTTTTTGGCCACA
>NC_090765.1:38646129-38653629 GCF_036898095.1 Palaemon carinicauda
TATATATTCTTTTCATTTTAATTACATTTCCGCTTTTTGTGGTTTCTCCTCATCTTCCCCTTCAGCCTTGATTCGTTATCCCACTTTTTCCTCAAGTTAATTTTAATTGTTTCTTGCTTACAGGCTGTCTGATTGCCTTAGCCTGAGCATTTATGTGACAGTCTAATGACTGGTGTTCATAGAAGTGCGTACCCATGAAACAGTCTTATTATAAGTGTTCATGAAAGTGCGTACCCATGAGACAGTCTTATCATTAGAGTGTTCAAGATAGTACACACCCATGAGACAGTCTTATCATTAGTGGTCATGAAAGTGCGTACCCATGAGACAGTCTTATTATTAGTGATTATGAAAGCGGGCACCCATGAGACAGTTTAACATTTAGAGTGTTCATGAAAGTGCGCACTCATGAGACAGACTTATCATTAGTGGTCATTGAAGTGCGCACCCATGAGACACCCGTGAGACAGTCTTATCGTTAGTGATTAAGGAAGTGCGCACCCTTGAGACAGTCTTATCAGCGTTCATGGAAGTCCGTACCCACAAGACACTTGTGAGACAGTCTTATCATTAGTGTTCATGGAAGTGCGCACCCATGAGACAGTCTTTTCATTAGTGTTCAAGGAAGTGCGCACCCATGAGACAGTCTTATCATTTGTGTTCATGGAAGTGCACCCCTAAATCACAAAATAGTTAACCAACTTAGTCAGAAAGCATCTTTTCATTATTATTATTATTTTTTTTTTTTATTATTTTTTCCCAAATAGAAATTATCGCGAAATTCGTACTGCTTTGCATTCATCACAGCGAGATAACGTTTTAAGGTTTCCCCCTCCCCCATCTCGAATCATGAGCAAGCTTAAAGACGGTTCTCGCGGTGTATTTATGTCAAATTATCGCCGGCGAAATTGCATGCGCCGAGCAATTTATTATCATTCACTTTATATTGTGATCCATCAATGCCTCTGGCACTTGTTATTTCCGAATTATCGACATGGGCTATAGGCGGTTAACACCCATTTATAATCATTATTTTGTTATCACACTCTGGTGCGAGGGAGGGGGAAGGGGGCAAAGATGAGAAGGGGGAAGGAAAGAGGGAAAGGGGGTTTTAGTTCCATCTTAACTTACTGGATCAAAACTCCAACCCCCGAGTATTTCCTCCAATCCCCCCCCCTCCTCCTCCCCTTATTTCCATTTCCTAACCACCAACACCTCAGACAGTAGATTACTTCTCCCCCTTCCCCAACCACCCCTCCCCTCCCATCCCCTCCCCTCCCTGAAGCTACATACACCACCCTGGAATATAATTTATGCATAGCAGTATTTATAATTTTAGTTTCACTCCCGGATGGTTACGAAATGCCAAGGCTTTAACATAAACAAATGCAGATGCGAATGTACCGAACATTCGGAACATTTGTTACCATTTAATGTGTATTGAACTTCCATTGTCTTCTGCGAGCTATTGGTAAACTTGGAGAGGATATTAAGAAAGATAGGATAATGTAGTCCTTCATCTCTATTCGGAGGTTGAAATATATCGAGGCAGTATGTACAATGGAATTCTTTTTTTTAATGTATTTCCAAACGATTCATATTTCATAAAGCACATTAGAGTGTATTGGTAAATGTTCGTCAATTGAATATATTTATACGAACTATTTGAATATGTAAATTGACGTCCTTAATATATTTAATGGGGAATGATGGAGTTTGTTTATTGACTTGAATTGTTTTTATGTCAAATAAGTAATTTCATTAAGTGGAATTTTAGATAAATTGAAAATAAATTTGAATACCACTGCGGTGGTTTTTTTTTCCTCTCGTTTACAAGGTAGGGATAATAAAGCGTGACTTAGTCCTTCATTACATCACGCCATTCATTTCCGATTTTAATGAAATTCAGAGCTTCATATCGAGGGGAATTTGCGTATGCGTATCGGTATGCTAATGGCTCTGACTGCTTTTAAATTTTATAGCTTTTCATACATAGGGATTATTATTATTTATTTTATACTTGTTTTAATCTTTAGGTATACGCATGCTATAGGACTGAACAAATATAAATTATGTATACACACAAACATATGTATATATATATATATATATATATATATATATATATATATATATATATATATATATATATATATGTGTGTGTGTGTGTGTGTGTGTGTAAATATGTGTGTTTATACTGTATATATATACAGTATATGCGTATATATGTGTATGTTATTTTTCTACATACAATATGTATATATATATATATATATATATATATATGTGTGTGTGTGTGTGTGTGTGTATATATATATATATATATATATATATATATATATATATATATATATATATATATATTTATATATATACACCCAGAGAGAGATTAGAGTCAGGTGTTACCATATAGGGTTCAGCAAGTGTTTTTGGGATGATGAGGCACGGTAGGTCCCGTAGATGATCAAGTGAGATAGTTGCGGATTATTATTATTTTTTTTTTCTTTCCTTCAAAGTACTGACCAGACCCAAGACTGCTTCAGTTCGCGCTGTTGAACTCCTTACTAAGTCTTCGTAAGGGGGTTTGGGTCTGCAGTGCACCTCACACACTCCACTGTATGCTTTACTAAAGGATCTTAGTCCATTCGGCTCCTTGCTTTTTCATCCCAATTGCAGAGGTCCTGATTGGCCTCCACTGCCCCAGCGACGCATCAAATGGCATCGTATCGTATCCAACGCTCGAAATTGAAACCATTTAGTAGTTTGACCTTCTTTAGAAAAAATGGAATGAAATTGGATATTTCGGTCCCCATAAACAGCGCGATGCCTATTTCGGGAGTCAGACACAACGATTTAATTGTGACTGTGGAGGTGTGATTGGGTGACATCAGTCAGCCTGCTTCAACGCCAACTGCTCCACTTAAACATTAAATGGCCATTAGTCTCAGGTCGCGGCAATGACAAAAATGAACGCGAACACAAAGTCCACATAATGCATTATTACCATAATCCGGCAATTCATCTAATATGATTGCAATACTATTAAAGTAATTGCTTCAAGATTACACTTAATGCTCGGTAACATTGCATTATTGCAGTAGGGCAGGTGGGCACGCTTGACAATTATAAGAAATTAGACTGCAGGGATTTTTAACCCACGTGTAATTTCCTTTTCATGGTCATGAGTCTTGTACCCATAAACTCGTGAAACGTTCGGGAATCAACGTATGAATTAAGGCTGATTTTATCTCGGGTTCTTTTTATTATTATTGTTATTATTCCTTCCTCCTTTTTGTGTTACGGGAGGGCCGAGGATTCGGCGAAAGTCTTTCTGGGGAATGCGACGATTAGATGGGATTGCTGGAGTGCAATGCTTTTTGTTTTTCTTTTTTTTAATTCCACCCTCTGTATCAGATAATTCATGCTCCTTTTTATTTAATAGTGTGTATAAATCTCTCTCTCTCTCTCTCTCTCTCTCTCTCTCTCTCTCTCTCTCTCTCTCTCTCTCTCTCTTTTGTTTTTCTTTTTTAATTTCACCCTTTGTATTAGATGATGCATGCTCCTTTTTATTTAATAGTGTGTATAAATATCTCTCTCTCTCTCTCTCTCTCTCTCTCTCTCTCTCTCTCTCTCTCTCTCTCTCTCTCTCTCTCTTTTATTTTTATTTTTCAATTTCACCCTTTGTATTAGATGATGCATGCTCCTATTTATTTAATAGTGTTTAATGTTCTCTCTCTCTCTCTCTCTCTCTCTCTCTCTCTCTCTCTCTCTCTCTCTCTCTCTCTCTCTCTCTCTGATTGATACATATTTTTTTCGAAGTTAAATCGTTTTCTTAAACGGAATAGTTCCCCCCTCCAAAAAAGATCGGTTACTACCACAATCCTATCTAAAGCACTGTAGTTGGATGAGCCCCTGTGCAGTAAATTTCCACTGATTTTGCTGTTTCTTACATTTAAAACAGGGTCGCTTCTTTATTAGCACAGTTAGTAAGAACACTCACCTCATGAACGAGAAGACTCTGGGTTCTCTTCCCCAGGAAGACGTTAAAATATGTCTTGACCTAAGGAAAGACTTAGGCATTAGGTGGTGCTTCGCTGCAACCAGCTTGGGGGTTTGGTATTGGGTAAGGAGTCTCAACCAAAGAGACTGTTTGAAAATCAGAAAGTCAACCCCTTTTGGAGCAATCTAATTGGTGAAGATTTTGATACAAGCAGGAAGTTCCAGATTAGCCTCTTGGGCTAGGACATGCAGATGATTGGATTTACGTTCAAACCCCCTGAGACTGTTAGCCTTAGCAAGGAACTCTGTTCCCTGTACCTGATGGTTAGCTAACTGTAGTATCAGCAACCAGAATTAAAATGATAATAGGATTAGCAACCTCGTTCTAAGCAACTTGCTAAGAATTGGAAGGTTAACAGCTTCTGCCACTGTCCTTTTCAATAGGGAAAAAGCATTTGGGAAAAATGTTTGTAAGATGAGAAAGTTGGGGGTAAATATAAAAAGGATTAAGGTTATATGGGTAAGTGGAAACCACGAAACGAGCAATAAATGTTGAGATGGATGGTGGTGGGATTGAATTGGTTTAGTTTAGATCAATTTGGAATGGAATTAGAGGTGGAGTGAATCATGATATTGCCAGAATGGCAAGAAGACGTGTGTAAAATATTTGGAAAAAAGACTCGAGTTGATTATGACAGCCAAGGCGAGAATGCATTAAGGGGTGTTGAGCCACCGCTCCTTTATTGAAGTGAAGTCTAGATGTCGAAGGCATATGAATAAAAAAAAATGTGTTTGTGTCGTATAGGTGGTTTATAAAGAATTAATTTGGTGAGAAATGTGTACAATTGCAAAAATGGTAAAAAGGTTAGCTTAGGGCAAGGAATGTATGAGCAATTTCAGGTGGTCCGGTCATGTGGAAAGAATGGATGTCAATAAGGCTAGTGATAAGGTTAATGGAATAGAGGACATATTGGGAAAGATGAGAATGAATGGCGCAACAGGAATGAGCTTTTTATATAGGTGTATGATGTGTCCACACAGGCGATTTATACAGTAGATGAGTCAGTGAGTATAGAATGAATTTGGTGCTGAATATTGGGTTGTATTTTTTCCGGTCCCTCAAATTTGATGGATTTTGTTATGTTTCTTATGTATATGAATAAATAAATAAATATATATATATATATATATATATATATATATATATATATATATATATATATATATATATATATATATACTGTATATATACATATATATATATACATATATATGTATATACAGTATATATATATATATATATATATATATATATATATATATATATATATATATATATATATATATATATATATATATATATATATATATATATAAACTAACTACGCTGTGGACATTATACATATATTCAATGTATATATATATATATATATATATATATATATATATATATATATATATATATATATATATATACATGCACATTTGTGTTAACATTTGAAATGTGCTTTTGTGAAAGTAAGAAATGCGAATAATATATCCCAATATAAGTTATCTTATTTTATTTTACTTAATAATAGCGAGAAAGCTAAACCTCCCGGGAAAGGTCAGAGAATTGCACTTCTCAACAACTCCGGCGTGGGAGTTTCCTGGTCGCGAAGATCAAAACTGAAAAGGAAAAAGAAAATAATACCGGGATTTGATACTCCGAAAAGATTTGTAATTGCGATGGAGCGAAGTCGATCCGTCAAGAACAACGGAAGTCATATCGTGATGCTTATCTTTATAGCCCTGATGAAATAAAGTTCGTGTGATGATAATGATGATGATGGTGGTAGTATTTATCAAAGAAGTTCCTGTAGTATCTAATCTCCCCTATGTAATAAAGAGTGTGTCTGGTTATATGTATATGTATATGTATATATATATATATATATATATATATATATATATATATATATATATATATATATATAGAAATGTGTATGTATGTGTTTATGTGTACGTGTTTGTGTGTCTGTCTGTATATATATGTATGTATATATGTGTGTGTATATATATATATATATATATATATATATATATATATATATATATATATATATATATATATATATTCCGGTCACGGTCAGCAACAAGACTTACAATTACTGTTCTCTCCCCGTCCCTCTGGTAGGGGGGGGGGGAGATAGACTAGTCCTACCCTAGTGAGGTGTTGTAATAAGGAAAGGGGTAGTGTGTGGAAAGGATTGAATCTGTGTGTGCACGTGTGTGTGTGTGGTGCATATATTTCTAAATATTTAGGCATCATTTTTGACGGGTCACGTATACTAGATACATATCAAGAAATATGAATTGCCGAAAAGCAAGTAACCTTTTGAACGTAAGGTACCGTACAGGTAAAAATAACTCTTGAAATTCCATTTTAATAGACGAAGGTCCTTTTGAAGTTTTTAATAAAAGTCTATTTCAAAAATAGAAATAACAGAAAAAGACTAAAGCCATCCCTTCAAAATCAGCTGAACAGCGTTTACCTATTGAAATAACCTACCCTGAAAATTAGGTTTAGTCTATCAGTAACAAGTTTATGTTAACTTAAGTTCTTGATTCTGGGTCTATATTTCATTATTTGATCTACATGGGCGTCGCACCTATTATGGTATTGGGTATAAATTTTGAAATGTAAAAGAAATAATAATTTATTCTTAATATTCATGTTTGGGTACACGAGAAGAAATTCTTCAATAGCTGTCGCTAAATGTTTTTCAAGTTTTCTAACTACAATGTTGACATCACACACAAATATGCGACCTATCGTAACTTTTCATCCTTGCTGAAAAGTATATAGAAAACAGCTATTTGTGGATGTAACTCACGGGTAATTAAGACGTTTCTTGAGTTATCTACACCATAAAAAACAATTATGGCTATTTGTATTTGACAGGACATAAGTAGGAATGAAACTATAAGAGAGATTACACAAGGGCCATATGTGGATGAGATCATGGTGAAGGGTAGATGGAAATGGTTTGGGCATGCTCTTCGCACTCCCCAAGAGAGATTACCTCGCCAAACTTTCAAATGGGATCCATAAGGCACAAGAAGAGTTGGAAGACCTAGGGCTACTTGGCTGAGGACTATGAAGCGTGAACTAGGAGATGATGAATGGAGAAGTATTGAATTAAAAGCTCAAGGTATAGACGACTTGCGAAATCTAACCGAGGCCCTTTGCGTCAATAGGCGTAGGAGGAGATGATGATGATGATGATATGTATGCATAAAAAGTCACACAAATACACTGTATATATATGTATGTATATATATATATATATATATATATATATATATATATATATATATATATATATATTTACACAAATACATTGTATATATATATATATATATATATATATATATATATGTATATATAAACAAACACACACACACACACACACACACACACACATATATATATATGTGCGTGTGTGTATATGTACAGTA
>NC_090765.1:38698629-38706129 GCF_036898095.1 Palaemon carinicauda
GAGAAGGAAATACATGTAAAGATTATTTCTGGTACCGAAATCGTGATTGGAATATATGAGAAAAGGCAAGTAATTTGTGTACAGTTTGTTACTGAAAAGGTAACTAACTTGCTTACATGTTGTTACTGGAAAGGCAACTAACTTGCTTACATTTTGTTACTGGAAAGGCATGTAACAATTATATGCATTCCGGTAAAACGTCGACTGGAAAAAAAATCTCCCCCCCCCTCCAAAAAAAAAAATAATATAAACAGTAAGAAGTAGGGAGGCCGCTAATGGAGATTTTCTGAGCAACTTGGAAAAAAAAAAGAAAAAAAAAGCAAAGCAACCTGAATAAAGTCCGTAACCAGAAGGTCCTGTTGAACATGGAAAGAGGAAAAAGGGAAAGAGCAGGTAACTGGAATGCTGTCCGCTTGCCGTGTGCCAGGCACCTATCCAATACTTGATGAGACTTCCAGACGTCACGCTTGAGACGTTTATCTTTTTGTCGTCCTTTTTTTTTTCGATGGTGTAGATTGACAGACAGTCAGCAAAGTTGTTGAGTTTTCGCTTATGATTTATTTTACTGTCTTAAGATGGATTCTTTCCTTGTTTCATTTTGTTGTTATTTTTAAATTTTCTTTATTTGATGGTGTTATAAATTTCAGGGAAAAAAATGAAATTGAAATTTTATAATGAATATAATAATGATGCAGAAATAATAGTAGTAATGATAATTGTAGTCATTATAGTCCCGATTAATTAAATGGTGTTATAAATTTCAGAAAAAAAATGAAATTGAAATTTGATAATGATTATAATAATGATGCTGAAATAATAATAGTGATGATAATTGTAGTCATTATAGTCCTGATTATGATTATAATCATTTATTAAATGGTGTTATAAATTTCAGAAAAAAAAAATTATATTGAAATTATGATAATGATTTTCATAATGATGCGGAAATAATAATAATGGTGATAATGCAGTAATGCATCCTGATTATGATTATAAACATTTATTAAATGGTGTTATAAGTTTCAAAAAAATAAACTTTTGAAATTGAAATTATGATAATGATTATATTAAAGATGCTGAAATAATAATAATTGTGATAATTGTAGTCATTATAGTCCTGATTATGAATATAAACATTTATTAAATGATGTTATAAATTTCAGAAAAAAAATTCAAATTGAAATTTGATAATGATCAAAATAATGCTTCTGAAATAATAATAGCGAGGATAATTGTAGTCATTGTAGTCCTGATTATGATGATTATCATAAAAAACTAACAATGATAGAAATGATGATAATTAAATTGAAACAAATTGTACAAAATCTCAGTATTGACGTAATAATATTGCAGACTCAATTGTAATGTGGATGGAATTATAATCATGATAATAATAACACGATAAAAATATTGATAGAAATATTGCAGATAATAATAAGGAAAATAATAATGAAATAATAACAATGATAATTATCATAACATCATAACGATAACGTTAGGTGTTTCTTATTTTCTAAAATACAAACACCAACCACAACAACTTGATCAAGAATGATTAAAAAAAATCATGCAATATTTCATATAGAAAGTAAAGTAAAATATAACGCAATACTTCAAAAAGGATTTCTCACAAATAACAGTCACAACGAAAACAAACAACAAATGTGATTTTTTAAAAATCAGAATAAATATTAAATTTAATATTACCTATTAGGTTGCATTGCAAAAATAAGAACAAAATGGAAGGAAAATAATAATTAAATGAAGCAAACTTTTTGGACAAATTAAGAAAATACAATAAAATATAATTTTGGACAAATAAGACAATAAATACCTTCTGGTAATTGGATTATCTTTAAGAAAATACAATAAATTATGAAAACTTTGGTATAGAGATTTCATGAAATCTGGGTACCATAAAAACCACAACGATATGGTATGGTTGTTAAGACATTTCATGAAATATATATTTCTGCACTTTTTAAAATTGTTTATATTGTAGATATGCACATTCTTTTACACTTAAAACCATATAATTAGTGTTTATGCATGAATATCTCAAGCTACATATATATACTATCGTTTGTGTAGTCAAGTGTTAAGTGTTTTTGGTATATGCGCACACATTATATAATTATATATCCAGAAAGGAAATGCTGAAGTTTTTTGTGCATATATATATATATATATATATATATATATATATATATATATATATATAATATATATATATATATATATATATATATATATATATATATATATATATATATATATATATATATATATATATATATATATATATATATATATATATGTATGTATGTATGTATGTGTGTGTGTGTGTGTGTGTGATTTAATTTTTTCTGAGGCGAGATCAGAAGCACGATTAAATATAATAAAACTAGTTATAAGAATATTTACTTTTAAAAGCCTGTGTCTATGATATGTTAAGTTAAGGATACAGCACAGAGATATTGCGGAAATATGTATAAATGTGCACACCTGTAAGTCAGTAATGAGAGAGAGAGAGAGAGAGAGAGAGAGAGAGAGAGAGAGAGAGAGAGAGAGAGAGAGAGAGAGAGAGAATATTAAAACATCTCCATACGTGCTACTATACAGATACACAAACATACACATACATTATATATATATATATATATATATATATATATATATATATATATATATATATATATATATATATATATATATATATATATATATATATACACAGTTCTATTAATCAGTCAAGTTGTGAGTTTTGATGTTTGCTTAAAATAAATTGTATTTAGGGTTATGTGTTAGCTTATGTTTCATGTCGATAAACAGATATATAAAATATATACAGTAAATGTTATTACACGCATATACGTATGTACGGAAATTACGCACTACCTACAGACGCATCTCTCATTGCAAGTTGGTGGACTCTTGTGATGTTCACAAGTGTCACCACCGACCTTGGAAAATTTTTAAATATTTTGAGTGTACTGAAAGGTATTCTAAGGCTACAAATTAGAATTTAACATTTTAAGATTCATGTTTTTTTTTACCTGTAAGTTACCTAGAATTCTTGCTGTTAGTGTTAGATTATGTTTAAAAAGTTAATTTCGTCTGAAATTAATAAAATTCAAGAGGCATACAGTACTGCTTATTGTGGACGCGAGTGAAATATAAACAACTGATGACCGTTTAAGAAATATCTGTCGAGAAAATACAGAAAAGGAAAGTTTTGCTGGTAGCGTGATGCTGGGTCGGGTGGCTGCAGACGGGAAAAGTCGGAGAGAGAGAGCGAGAGGAAGGACGTTGCCGGAAACTTCGCTGTAGTCACCTTCCCTCCTCCAATGCTCCCGGTAAACTAACATGAGTTTGCGCTCCTCTCGTCCCTCTCTTCCGCGTCCCATGGAAAGCTATATCACATCGCGGAGTTGCTAAAAAGAAAAAAAAAAATAATCAAAACTCTGTCATTTCATCTGGTCTATTATCCGGAATCAGATGTATGGATGTCGTCTTTCAAGAAAGAGTCGTACCGAGACGACGCCTATCACGGCCGTGTATATATATGACATGAGGGAATATATTCGTTGCACGGTGCCGTTTCAGTTCTCAAAGTGCCAAACTTACGAATAAAAATTGCATGTTTCGTCTTTCGACATCTTTGGCCTGCGTTTGTTCTCCTGGCGTTTTGTGAACACGGATCGTAGGAATACCACTGCGATGATTTGGAACAGTGACATTACCATATTACTCGTCAAATAATCAATGAGTCGATCTACTTCCATCCGTCCCCGAGTTTCGGAGGGAGGTGTTTATATCGGTGTGTGTGTGTGTTTGTTCGACATGACTTCTCTGTACGGACACTTAGGCGATCGCTCTCATTTTTATACGTATTCAAATGCTTAATGAACTGGCCGGGAGAACAGTTAAAACCGTAAATGATGGCGAGGTTAATAAACAATTCATATCTAGTGCCGTACATCGTAATTGTGCACGTGATATAACAATAACTGCCATGCCTTGCCAAGTGTATTAGAGTGTATTTCGACGAGTAGGAACGTCTTGCTGCCAGAACTCGCCAACTGCAGTTTATTAGGCATTGAGGCGGAGTCAACTATGAGGGGAGGAGCTTAGAGTAGCCAGATTTATTTTGTATTTATTACTATTTCGTTTTATTGTTATGCGTTGTTTGCGGGATTTATCGTAATATTGTTTGTTTTCTTATGGTCATATTATTTTGTAGTTATAACTTGGTGTTTTATAGCTATTTTCCTTTTCTGTTTATGAGTAATTTATTCATTCTTAACCGTGTTTACACAAATAATCGAATGCATTTATTTGATAATGATTAATATTACGCGAACATTCAGCAACAATGTAATTTCATCCTTTTCAGTGATATTTCTTATAAGTTATCGTTATAATTGACGTAATACACAATTGTAGCGGTAGACGCTGTATGGACGATTAATGTTAATTGAGTACGTCTGGCAGGGCGGCGCTGACCAGAAATATTGTTCAGTTTTGCCTGAGCGGGATCAGTGTGCGGGACTGAGTGAGAGGGAGTATGTGTCTCGTCTCTAACGGTGTGCTTGTGTGAGTGTTGGCACCCGTGAATGTGCGCCTTTGCAATCAGGCACACTGCCAGTGACTCTTCTGATAACCACCGCTAAAATAGACTGTTGTAAGTGCAAAGAGCTGCATTTGACCTTCCAAGCTGCAGTGCCACGGCCTGGCTTCCACACCTGGCCTCTTAAGGCCTGGGTGTGTGACCTCACCTGAGTTGACCTTACCTGAAGAGGACATGGCCAACCAACAATTTTGCTTGCGATGGAACAATTATCAGACGAACTTAACGCAGGTGTTTGATCAATTATTCCAGTCTGAAAGTTTCGTGGACGTCACGTTAGCATGTGAGGGCCACAGTGTTAAGGCCCACCGCATGGTGCTTTCAGCATGTTCGCCTTACTTTCAAGAACTGCTCTCCGATGCCCCCTGCTCCCACCCAGTCATCATCCTGCAGGGGGTCAAGTGGACCGAACTGAAGGCCGTCGTGGAATTTATGTACAAGGGCGAGATCAACATCAATCAAGATGACTTGGGTTCGTTGTTACGTGTGGCCGAGTACCTCAAGATCCGAGGTCTGGCCGAAGTGGATGGTGACCCTGCAGAAACGGCTGTCTTGACCTCTCCTTCCATATCTCCTGCCGCTCGCGCCCTTGCCAATGTCCTGAACGACGAGAGCCCCGTCTCCTCAGTCCTCGCCGCTGCTCGTAAACGCCGCCGCCTTTCAGGAGGCGAGGAACACCATCATGCAAGCCGCCCATCCTCGCCCCTGACACCTACCAGCGCCCCCGAACTCTTCGAACACATGGGGCTTGATTTGCCAGGTTTACCCACCCATCATATTCGCGGTGGTGGTAGTGCGCCCCTGCCTGGGTCACCGGCGCCCTTCGCGAATCTAACCTCGCCTCACATGCAGGGGCCAATGCCACCCCCACAGATGCCCCCGCACCTGCCCCACATACCGCATCTGCCGCCCTTGTCGCCGCTGCTTAACATGCACTCCCTGTCCCGTCCCCATGTCCATGACGACTTCGAAATTCGACCCGGCATCGCCGAAATGATCCGAGAGGAAGAAAGGGTAAGTAGATGACATATATCCATCAAGAAATCGTCCTCAGGGATTTACCAAACTTTTTTTAACTTGAATGTTCTTTGACTGCATAAATGCGGCCATTTAATGCTCTCCATGCTTTTTGTGTGTGTGTGCTTTGGCACTGCTGTCGTCTCATCCCATGTCCCCCCTCCTATCCTCTTATAGTGCCCATGCCCCTAATCTCCTTCCTTGCTCGTTCTTTTGCATGATGCTTGGCGGCGGCTGTCATCTCGGGGTAAGCATCAGCTGCCCACCCGCAAAGCGTATTTATATATTTGCATGACGTCCCTCGGTGACTTGAACCATTTTTAAAAGCGATCTTTTTCTCCTTGTCTGTTATATCGCATTTTTTTTTGTTCGTAGTGCTAATGAAGATGAAAAAAAATCGCTATTACACGCTGGTGTTATTTTTTGTGTGATGGCGGATATATAATTGATGGATTTTATTAAATTTGATTGATATATGTTTTGTGTTATACTTTTATTGATTGCTTTTCGTGAATGTCATTCTTATATAGATTTTTTATATAGTCTTACAATCTTTGTTATTCAAAATTTGAACAAGTCAAATACTGTCAACAAGTGTGTGTTTTATTTTTACGACAAGTGTTTTGCTTCACGTTTCAAAACATCTCAGTGTTTGTGAATGTGCTTTCGTTGTTTTTTTTTATCTTATTTTATTCATTGTGTGATAAACTACTTTTGTTCGACAGAAACTCCAGTGCCTGATTACAAGTTTTTTTGTGTGTTTGAAATATGTAAATTATTCTGAGGTTTGTATAGTGCGAATCAGGTAAGCAATTTGTAGTTTTCGATCTGTGAAGATAGATGAAAAAGGTGACTCGTTCAAGTGATTCAAGCATTAACTTTTAAGAATCTTGTGAATTGAAAGATTGAAAGACGTATTAACATTGAAGCAAGGTATGGAGGAATACATTCAAAATATGAATAAATCTGACATCAATGCATATACAACAAAATTCACCCTTTGGCGGCTTAGCGTTCCTTTCAGCAACGCCCTCATTCATGCTCCACGTTTTCCAAAATTCTTGGCTAGGGTTCATTCCAGTCCGGCATCTCTCTCTCTCTCTCTCTCTCTCTCTCTCTCCGCACTCGGATGAATAGTGAGACATGAAGGTGCGAGGGATGAGCTAATTCTCACCTCGAAGGAACATCCCGAGAAAAAAAAAAAGCCTTTGCTGGTTCATTTGGCCGTTAAACGAGCGTATTTTTAAGGCATTTGCGATGCGTTATTTATTATTTATTCGTAAACATCGGAGGGGAAAATGCAAGATTTGTGCAGCAGTGCGTTCATCATCCTGAAAACCTCGCAAAGTCGCGGTTGCCCCTGAGTAGCGACTTCCTCACAACAAACGACTTTGCGTCAAGATCTTTCATCTTCTTGTAAGACTCAGAGAGCGGTGAGAAAGAGAGAGGGGATAGATAGAGAGAGAGCGCTGAGGACGGTGCCGAGGGGGTGTTAGGAGAGGGGACCCAACTCAAGAGATGAAGGAGGGGAAAAAGAAAAAAATGAAAAGGGGGGAAAAAGGTGGTAGCGCGCGTAGCAGTGTCGCCAGTTGCTAAGCGAGCGAAAAAGAGATGGGTTGAGCATAAGTCATTATTATAAAGGGGGGGTTGGGGTCAGAAACGAGGGGAGAGAGAGACCGCTTGAACGAACAGAAAGGAAAATTTCCCCTTTCGATAAAATCCACGGGAGTCAAGTAGCGGTCGCGATAGGAAAAGAGAGAGAGGGAGGGAGTGAGGGGAAGATCTATGCGGTTCCGAGGCTTATTTTACTTCTCGGCTTGTGCTCCTACGTTGATGTATGGTTGATGCGACGA
>NC_090765.1:38711129-38738629 GCF_036898095.1 Palaemon carinicauda
TGACAAAAGCCACTTAGCTTCTTCATATATGTATGTATTGTAATGAATGAGAAATTGTTCATATTTATCTGTTGTAGTTATGCATATATATATATATATATATATATATATATATATATATATATATATATATATATATATATATATATATATATATGGAGTAAATGGTTTATTCTTGATTTTGTAGTTTAATATCAATGTTGAAAATATTTGCTATTTTGTTATTCTTCTTCAGAAACGCTCCGTGTACCGTAAGTGGCTTTATACACACACACACACACACACACACACATATATATATATATATATATATATATATATATATATATATATATATATATATATTCGTGGCTGTGTGGTAAGGTCACTGTCATACAAGTATCCTGGACGAGGGTTCGAAACCCGGCCGGTCAGATACTATAGCCTTTGAGGGATTTCGCCTGGGGCTCTGATCCCGAGGTCGTTAAGAGAATCCAGAATTTAATGTATTAGAATATATGGCTCATTTGAATATATATATATATATATATATATATATATATATATATATATATATATATATATATATAACTGAAATTTTTATAGACGGTAGCCGTAGGTGCAGATGTGCTCTAATTTTCGCATTGCTTTTCGTTAGGTTGACAGATATGTGGCCAGGTGTTTCTGTAATAGCTCTTGACAGATTGTAACATTTGCCTCTCTCTCTCTCTCTCTCTCTCTCTCTCTCTCTCTCTCTCTCTCTCTCTCTCTCTCTCTCTCTCTCTCTCATTATTATTGTCCTCTTCACCATGTGCGCGAGAATCCCTTTGTATTGTACTCTCCTTTTACTACTTCATTATCTCTCGTTTTTTTAGTTCCTTCTCTCCCTTGTCTTGTTCATTTGCTAATTTTTGTCTCCCAGTTTCGCTTTGTGTCTTTTGTTTATATAGAATGTCTATTGACGTCTCTGTCTGTTATGTCTATTTTTACATGGGATTTTCTCCTCTTTTCTGGAATTTTATTATGTTCATTTGTTCCGGTACTTAAATATCTAATTTCATAGGTTTTCATCGTCCCCACGATTTTAATTATTACGGGAATCTTTGTTCCCGAAATTTTATTTTCCACTCGTCTTTTTATCTTGTAGGATCGTGATGTTTTAGAAATGTGTACAAATCGACCCCGATATTTTTAATTTTTTTTCCCTTTTCCTCCCAAAGTCACGAGCAGCAGCTACCAATGACGTCTGCAGTTTGTTTCGTATGTCCGCTTCCATTTCTAGATGTCCAGTCCAATTTGCGGGCGCTGATACTAATTTACGTTTGAAGTCGGAAATATCAAGTTTAATGACAGAAATTATTTTCATCTCATTCTTCATCGTGCAATTTGGCTACTGTCCATTCCTCCCTCCCCCCTCGTCTCTCCCACACACCACGACCACCTACTTATCCTCACCAGCCTTAACTATTCCATGCAAGGCTAAGTCTAACTAATTTGACTATTTAATTCGTGACAGCAGGCCCTCCTGCTGAGACTGCTAGTATTGCTCGACTAGTTAAGCACTGAATAGCAAGTGGCGATTAAGTGGTCGGTTACTGTGCATGTAGTTGTACTCTCATTCGGGTTTTACAAATGAGGGGATGGTCGGTGATGGTTGCGGGGGAGGGGTGAGGTGCCTTTGGATCAGGGGTCTTAGGAGGCGAAGGGGGTAAGGGGAGAGGAGACCATGTGGCCGCCTTTGTCACTTAGCATTCTGCCCCAGTGCTCGGCAAGAGATTTATACCCCCCTAGGCACTCCGTGCTACTCCTACTACTAGTATTAGCTACTATGATTTCTACTGGTCTTCCTACTCTGTTAGAACAACCAGTGGCGCTAGCTATCTTGGCCCTATGTATGGGTAATCGGGGGGTGCTCTTCTTTTACCACCTCCTCTTCTTCATCTCTCGCCATATCTCTATTTCCTCCTGCAATTTCTATCGGCTCCAGGTTATTAATCGAACATCTCTTTCTCCACCTTAATGTGTGTGATGATTCTGGATTTTATATCGTTGGCGCTGTTTATAAGAGTATAGGAGTCCAGTGTTCACGCAGTCGTATGTGGTTTTATTTCTGATCTTCATGGCTACTTCATATTAATTTCTCCTATCTCTTCCGTAATAAGATCTAGCTAGTATATGTTATTTTGATTATTTTAATTATTCATTACCTATTTTGTAGTTTATCTATTTTCATTGTCCTTTCTTCGCTGGGTTATTTTTCCCTTTTGGAGCTCTTGGGCTTATGGCATCCTGCCTTTCCAATTAGGGTTGCAGCTTAGCTAGTAAAAATAATAATAATAAACGATGTGTTCGTCCCGTAAATTTCACAAATGCTTATTCAGCGGAACTGTGAGCTATCCTAATATAATGGTCGGAGAGGAATGATTCGCTATATTTTAAGTATATCTTATCGTCGGAGTTGTTAATGTGTGTCCTTTCTTGCATTAGTTATTATGAAAATATTTGCTTTCATTATTATCATTATAAAAGTAGGCAATTTCCTACATTGATTGTTCTTAATACCGTTAATATTTTCATTATTGTTGCTGTCCCAAATACCTCGATATTTCTCGGGATTCGTGGAACAGCTTTAGCCAGCCGATAAGACGGGCCCCGTCTCTCCCTTATGACATATGTCTAGAACTCCACCCGACATAAACATTAGAACTTTGCCGTATTTCTCACTTTGGTGCAATTTCGTTGGTAAATAATTCAGAGCAAACATTCTATCCTTCGGTAGACCCTCCCAGTTGCCTCCATCGGTTTTTGTTTGTTGTAAGTTTTTTTTTTTTTATCGTGTACATATAATGGGGATTATGATATCTCCCCAAGTTGCATTCCGTGGCTAGTCAAAGGACTTAGCACTAACAACAGCTGTCTTATTCTTCTTATAATTTTCTACCTATCCAATTACTGACCAGAACTAACGTTGCTCTAGTTCGTTGATCGATCGACCAGTGTTACATATACAGTATATGTGTCTGTGTGTGTGTGTATATATATATATATATATATATATATATATATATATATATATATATATATATATATATATATAAAATGTCGCTCATCTCTCCCCGTTCCTCGGGTAAGGGGAGAGAATAGTCATACCCTGGTGAGAGGGGACCTGTGTGTGCATTTTATCTAAATTTTTAGCCGTCATTTTTGACGGGTTGCGTACACACACACACATATATATATATATATATATATATATATATATATATATATATATATATATATATATATATAAAATGTGTTGATAGATATAGTATCCATTGGCGCATGAAATCTATATTGAAATTACCGAATTATTTCTCTTAGTTTATCTCAACTACTTTTTAGGCATTATTAAAGAAACCTTCTTACGGTCTCCCACGCACCCATACAATTTTAGTTTTAATCGTCACGAAGATTGTGTTCAGCGGTTATCTCATTTTCCTGTGTGATAAAGACCCCGAAAACGCAGATAAGCCAGATAAGGAACCCTATTTGTGTAAGGAATGGTTCTGCTTTTTTATATTAGGATGCGATTACGATCGGCGATAATAATGATATAATTTATCAGGCACTTTCCTCGTGGACCAGCGTCTGGGTATATTGAAATGTGTAGAATGTATGTTTAAGTAATCCCTTACGTTGGAATGATGTTCAATCTACTTCATAGAGAAAAATATGTGCCAAAGTAGGATTTCCTTTTGAACGGGGAAGTGAAGTATAAACCATGGGATAAATTCAGTTATCCATGCGCATGTTTAGCCATCTATAAACGGCACTAATCGTTTACGTATATTCAGTTTTTATTATTTTGTATATAAAGAAATTGGACATTGTAATTGCCCACTTTGGGTAGAGGATAGGCTAAGCCGCTTAGCACACATCAGCGAAGCCAAAATTTCTTTTGTACTGAAAGTAAATCGCAATCTCGTAAGTTATTGCTCCTTCTTGGGAGAAAGAGACAGTGATTGTTTATAAATTCAAAAGAAGAAAGTAACTTATGCTGGCAAGAAAATAATTTCCATATATATTTATATGAAAGGTTTTTCGAGTCTACCGCCCCAATTCTTTCAATAATACAATGTAAACCTAAGTTCAAGATTATACCATTTCAGGTTAAGATGTTATACATACTGTAGGCCATTTTATAAATTGTATTCTCACTTCCTTAGTACTTAATTAAATTTTCATCATAATTTTAAATCTGTTTTGGTTAAAGATCAAATTTCTGCTCATGTTTGGAAGAGCGTGTTGAGGATGCTTCTCTTGGTATAAGTCACACGTACGAATTCGTTATCAGAGTCGCTACCGTGCTGACTTGTTCTGTACTTACTCATACATTTTACATCATTTCCGGTTTGATCCCCATATTTCTGTCGCTATTTCCCCCTCCCCCCTCACGGTGGGTTGAGCGATGTCGTTTCTGGGGTTAGGGTGATGTATGCAAATTATTGATTTTATTATATATGCGAGAGAGGTCTTTCGAAACTTTTGTAGGGGTGAAAGATGAACACGACTGGAAATATTAACGGAAACTGTAGTTCATATCGCTTGCGAACCAAGCAGCCACCGATGTAAAATTGTTCAAGGAAGTACGGATGACCAACCTTTTTTACTCTAAAAACAATCGCAGTTATAGCACGAGGCGGAGTTCAAAAACCTTTATTTTTTCCTCACCTCGCTCTTTTTTCTTTTTAATTCCTCTTAGCTCCTCTCCCTGAAACCCCTTTCCCGGTAAACATGCATCAAGTTTGACATTTCTCACTCAGCCGCTGAGTGACCGACCGCCCTCGCTTTTCATTCTTTGTCCCCCGAAAACCTCATCCTTTTTGCCATCCACGCTCGTCCTTAGCCACAATTCTCTTCCTTTTTCTGATCCTCCGCCTTTTCTGTCTCGCTTCATCGTCGTCAACCCTCCCTCCCCCCACCCAGTTCTCAATCTCCCCCATCACCCCCTAAAGACCAGCGGCACTTGACTCGTGCGATCCCATAGGGCCCCGTAGGTGTACTTTCCCTTGGCTACCTGCATCCATACCTTCTCCCATCCCGGCTTTCTTATCCTTGACACCTGTGGTGATCTTCCGCTTTTACCTGGTTGGAATGTTCTTAGACCCCCGCTGAGAGGGGCGCTTCTTCGCCATGTATGTTTTATTGGTTCTTTTGATATTTGCTGTGACTTTTTCATATTAATTGTTTGTTACTATATATAAGTGATAAATTCATGTTAACAAGTAAAAATTTTTTCGTTGCGAAATATTATTGTTTTTGTACTTAGCGTAGTACTTTTGCGAACTATTTACATTTGTTTGGCTCATTTCAAATAACTTTACTTTGAGATAAAACAATGACAGTTCTTTTGACACGTGTAATGTATACAAAAAGTTTTATCTGTAATGTTTAAAGTTTCTTCCCTGTAAAGTTTGTCAAAGTTTACCTCACGCTAATGAGTACTGTAATTCGATATCAGTTATATTAAAACTAATATATATTTCAAAAGCAAAGTTGTGTTTTATAGTAAAGTATAAACAAATCCAGTTGGTTGGCAATATTTCCCTTCAGGGTTTACGCTTCCAAGTAATGCTGCATAGGCATTTATCGATCGATATACTTGT
This sequence comes from Palaemon carinicauda, assembly GCF_036898095.1. NCBI lineage: Eukaryota > Metazoa > Arthropoda > Malacostraca > Decapoda > Palaemonidae > Palaemon > Palaemon carinicauda. The sequence goes on from NC_090765.1 coordinate 38,716,757, forward strand.
GCCGAGAACCCATTTCCTATCGTCATATATGTCCAATGTAGTACTTCTCCCTCTTCGTATATGTCCAAAGTAGCAATTTTCTTTCATGTATATTAGTTGTAATACTCTCCCTCTCTCGGCATATTTTGAACCACGGTAGATTTTTACCCATTGTCTCATGTTTGGTATAGAGATTTCCTATCGTCGTAAATTCTAGATATTGTACTTCTCCATTCGTCATATATGCTTGAAATAGTACGAAATTAACTCGTATAGTTTAGACATATATTTCGTATTTACGTCAGAAGCATAAATATCTTAGATTGAATATTGAAAATTACCCCTTACTGTAACTCTTATGATTCAGTATTTTTCTTATTTACGTCAGAAGAATGAATATCCTAGATTAGATATGAATGACCAAATACATTATCTCTCTCTCTCTCTCTCTCTCTCTCTCTCTCTCTCTCTCTCTCTCTCTCTCTCTCTCTCTCCACATAGCAGATGCTTAGTATAACAATTAGACGTAAAGGTAAGGTTCCTACAGTAGAATGTCATTCTAATAAACGTCGACATCCCGACGTTAGCCGTTTTCGGATAAAGACATGGTGGCCATAGGATGAGGGAGCCTCTCCCCTACATGATTACTATTTTTGGTCTTCATAATTCTCGCTCTCACCTCTGTGACACTTTCATCATCATCTCGGTTTCTTGCTTTGTCATGGAATTAGTTGTAAAGTGGTCTGTGGTCGGGAAGAAGTTCGTCAGCCCCCCCCCCCCCTTCCCACCTCCTTTCCCCTTCTCCATAAAGGGTCATCGATGGATAAAGGATTGTGAACAGTGTGGGTGTGGTGCAGAGGATTTTTTTTTTTTTTTTTTTTGGAGGGGGGAGGTGGGTCCTTCTGAAACCGATCTCTCCGCGGTACCTCTCCCGCGAGAAAATTGAAAAGTTTGTTGGGAGAAACTTCGGCGGTAGCTCACTCGGCTTCGCTTTATTCGCCATAGTTGAACCTTTATATGTCAGTTCATAAAAGATATTATTTACGGGTCACATTTATCAGCGGTTAAGGAAGTTACGGCCATTTGCCGGCGGCTCCTTTTTTTTTATCTTTTTTCAACGCCTCCGATGTCGTCGACGCCGCTCCTCTGCTGCTACCAATTCGGCCCCATGCAGCTCGTTTTGATTTGGATCTTCGATTTTTTTTTATCTGTTTTTATTGTTTTAATATTCGTACTAATGTTAACACTGATGATTGATGGAGAGATGAACTATACCGATAGACATTATAAATTTATATATGCATTGTTGTTTGAACATCTCAAGAGGCTAATATCTCTATAAGCAATTAATTTTTAGATCTAAACAAGCAAAAGATTCAGTCTCCCAAAGTCGGATTGACATTTGACTTCAAAAGTCTACCGAAACTTTTCCGTCAGGGATCTCAGCCTATTTCCTATACTGGGTATGTAAGGGTTAGTGAGTCGCCTGTGTAATGTCTGTCTAATGAGTTTGAGGAAGGGTTAGCGAGTGTCTTCTATCTAAAGAATTTGACTATATGTGTGTAATATCTATCAGAATCGGTTATCTCCTGCGATATCTGTGTGGGTCACTTGTCCTGATAATAACTGTTATCAAATGATCATTCGCAGTAAATTTAGCATTGTTTGGTTATTAAGACCGAAGCATGAGTTCGTTATCTGTGCCAAGCATATCCGAAATATGATTGTACACAATTTTAAGAATTATATATCATGAAAACATATCCTATTCAAGTCTTGTGGTAGATTTTACGAAATATGATTATGCAGCATCCTATTAATTATGTTATTAAAAACATATCCTATTCAAGTCCTAAGAATTATATGTCATTAAAACATATCCTATTCAAGTCATGATGTAGAATCTCGCGTGTAGGGCAGGTGTTGATGGTTAGTCGTTCTTAAAATCAGCAATCATAACACAGAGGACATTTCCTCCTGTTCCCCAAACTGTCGGTAACCACACCCGGTGGACATCCCGCAGAACAATTTATTATTCTAAAGAACAAAATTTATTGTGTTAATTTAACGGTGGGTTGAATTTGGTTCATTAGTGTCACCCTGAGTTTCGCATCTGCGTTCTTTGACTGTTGTGTCTCTCGTCGTAACGAACGCCACATCGAAAACCAATGAGCGAGCGATCATTTTCGTTATCCCCCGGTTAACTCCTATTCATTTTCCGGCCAGATCGTTAAGTTTCAGATATATTAGTTATTTGGCGGCTGGCTTGTATTTAATTGCTCTCGAAGTAGTATTACGGCTAGGCTTTTAGTTACGTGTTATATGTGATACATTTTAGTTTGCGAGTTTCGTAGTCTCATCTGCTAAACTATTTGTTGAATATTATACCGCTGCGCATTTAAAAAAATTGTCTTTTCGTTGTTTTTATTTTTATTTTGTTTAATTGATCGATTTAGATTCCTGGTGGCTTGGTTATTCGGTTTCCGGTTGTTAAGAAACGCAGGTGACGGCATTGTCCGGAATTTTTTCGATCCGATACTTGGTCGATTTTCATTGTTCTTGCAGATGATAAATTGGATCATTTAATTTAGAGGGGACAATGTACCATGTGCGGGTTTTCAAGTATTAAAGATTGTTCATATATGTATGTATGATAAGCTGGGCATAAGATTTTGACGGAATGATTCTTACTCTAGATAATGCAGTTTCATTTTAGAAACTTGAAGTGAGAAAGAACCTGTTTGGTTTTGATAATTAATCAATTTCAAATACAAGGTGAACAATCAGTAAAACATATAGATTTTATCCATAAGCGATGTATATATATATATATATATATATATATATATATATATATATATATATATATATATATATATATGTATATATATATATATATATATATATATATATGTATATATATATATATATATATATGTATGTGTGTGTATATATATATATATATATATATATATATATATATATATATATATATAGATATATATGTGTGTGTATATATATGTGTGTGTATGTATATATATATATATAGGAGAAATGCGATGATAAATAACATTTGAAATCAATTTAGGTGTCTAACCTGAATAAGTACCATTAAGAGAAATGACAATGGTAATACTTATTATCCATCATGTACTCATTGCCAATGATAAACAAATAGATATCATAACCTCATCCAGGACCTTCTTCAAATCCATGATAATTTTCACTTTACTTAGTTTCAACTAGATAAGCAATATTGTGTGAACAGTTGAACTGTGCTATATAAACCAAGCGAGAGAGGGAACCGGTTGGATGATCTCCAGGTGTCGGGAGAGGAGTAGGGGAGATGTGTAAAATATATATTATATATATATATATATATATATACATGTATATCCAGAGCAGCCGAACTTGCTCTTTATTATACAGGGGAGATATATTGCACATTATGGCTATGTATATGTGCCCAAGCGCCCATCTCTCTCTCTCTCTCTCTCTCTCTCTCTCTCTCTCAATTGGCATTACCCGAAAAAAATCAAGACTTTTGGAGTTTTATATTGAAGATAGTTATCTGAATATTCACCCATTTTTCATTCTCTTACTTTTGTTATTTTGCGAAAGTTTATAACAGTTTAATTTCCTTTTCAGCGTTGTAAAGTATCATTGATTATTTTCATCATGTGAGCAATTATTGATTACATTCTAGTCATTAGCGCCATAGATTATATATATCCCTCTTTTTAAGTAATATCGATTACCATACCACTCATTATCATTATTGATCATATATCCGGACATCTCTCTCTCTCTCTCTCTCTCTCTCTCTCTCTCTCTCTCTCAGGGAGCATCTTAATTTTGTGCTTATGCAGCTGTTTCAACAGAGCTAAGTATAGAGTTATTCAAGTATGAATAAGCTGTAGGTCTGTTCGGTTATTCGGTTATGCAATGTGATATTTATGTACTTTTAAGTATTTCGTACTTGACCGATATAGTACCTGTGTTTTTTTAATGTGTATATTTTATTTTTAAAAATCGTCTTATTTATCTTTGAAATTAATAGTTGGTTATGTATGTATATATATATATATATATATGTATGTATATATATATATATATATGTATATATATATATATATATATGTATGTATATATATATATATATATATACACACACATACATGAATTTAATTGCAATAGCCTTATATTACTCTTTACACCCATACGATAACGCCTGTTATCCCCTTTTTATGGTGAAATTAATCGGATCTGTTGCCGCGTAAAACAAAATAATTTTTGTTATTTATATTAATCGCTTTAGTGGATTGCGTGTTGACCGCCTAACGCATCGAAGCCTTATGAATTAATTTATGTTTGTATATTATTGATGTAATACGGAACCTTTTTTTTTTTCACTCCGGATTATTGTTAACCTTTGGTTTTTTGTTGATGAGAAATGGATGGTTCGAATAAATGGCCGTACTAAATTGGGAGTATATTTGCGGTTCAGTAGTTTCTATATTCTTTTTTATCCATATTTGTCTTCCTTCGAGTTTTTAATTCTCTTTTTACTAGTGTACGCGGCCCGTCAAAATTATGATTAAATATTTAGATATGCACGCACATTCATCCCACTCTTACTAGGGTATGGTTATTTCCTCTTTCCCTTTACCAGATGAATGGGGAGAGCTGAACGTGACCGGAAAGATATATATATATATATATATATATATATATATTCTTGCTTTTTCTTATCGAGAGGATATAACTTATTTTGCTTTATACTGGTATTTGCAACCATTATTTTTCTCATTACTATATTTACATATTATTCATCTTTACATTGTGCTATATTTTTTTTTTCATATTGTGTATTTTATAATTTTGCTTAAAATCTAGATCAAAATTTCCCCGTGTATGGTTTATTTTTTATTATGAAACTTTCCACCATTCTAATTATTTTGTGGGTAGATGCTGTAAAACTTCAAACTCTGCCATTGTGTTCGTCCCTTATCCACACATTTATTCAACTCAACATTTCACTATTCAATTTTTATACTTTGTTACCATTCGCCCCTTTACGTCCTCTCCTCCTCCTCCTCCTCCTCCTCTTCATTTGGATTATAACTTTTAAACCAAATAATGATGATGTGTCCATACCTAAACAGCTTTATATGTTTTTTCAATGTTTTTTTATTTAGAACGTTTTTGCTCCTCTCTCTCTCTCTCTCTCTCTCTCTCTCTCTCTCTCTCTCGCATGGCCGTTTGGTTGTCTGATTTGTTAAAAACCCTTATTTTGTCTGTCTCTGTCCGTCAAATGTGTTATCCCGTGTCTCCTCATAGCCCTCTATCGGAGGAAGGACGTTTCCCAGTGTTACAGTATACACAGCATTAGTTTGAGTGCTTGTAATCTCCTAATTCCTATCCCCTATCCTAATATACCCTCCTTTATCCCAGTACACCCTCCCCTATCCCAACAATCCATCCCTTACCTCTCGTTAGCATCCACCGGTGATATGATTTATTTAAGTCAAGGTTCAAAATGAAATGGCGTCGGTACTACTGACAAGGCAAAAGCCTTGACCAAAATGCTATCGATTCTATGACAGTAAACAATAACGGTAGCAAATGACAGTAAACAATGACGGTAGCAAATGACAGTAAACAGTAACGGTAGCAAATGACAGTAAACAGTGACGGTAGTAAATGACAGTAAACAATGGCGGTAGTAAATGACAGCAAACAATGACGGTAGTAAATGACAGTAAACAGTGACGGTAGTAAATGAGGATAAACAATGGCAGTAGTAAATGACAGTAAAACAATGACGGTAGTAATTGGTAATGGATGCTGGCGTTATGTGTACAATAACATTTTCCGCCGTCGCCAAGTGTTGTCGGTAAATTATGGACTATCTCCCATCCGGGGATTAAGGTTTTAGCGAAGGCGGCGAATGGGGAAGTCACTTAGCCCCAATGTCCAGTCATGGGGTCCAGTAATTGCACCCATAACCGCCCACTGCTCTCGCTTCCCCATGACGACCGCTGATGTAGTTACTCCCCATGTCATGCTTCTGTTATGTATTCCATTGAATTTATATTAGATGTATGATATGTGTGTATATATATATATATATATATATATAAAGCGCGAAGTAGATGATGAAATGGAGAAGTATTGAATTAAAAGCTCAAGATAGAGACGACTGATGAAATCTAACCGAGGCCCTTTGCGTCAATAGGTGTAGGGGGAGATGAGGATGATGATATATATGACTGTGTGTGTATAGCATATATGTGTATATATATATATATATATATATATAAAATATAATATCTAACATAATTTTTTTTTCTAAGTTTCTATCAGATAGACTTATATTTATAATCGTATTTTTTCCGTTGTAGTACAATGAACATATTAAAATTGGTGTTTATGGTTTAATGTCACGTAACAAACGGCTTTTGGGGTTTAAATATTGACTTACATACATGTTTCAGTTAAATTGATCAATGCAGAAACTCATCTTCAGCATTTATTATTCTATTTGTCAAGTGTCATTGAACCTAATCGGAACAACATATCTCATCTTTATTCATCAGCTATGGAGGCTGCTATAGCTCTCGATTAGATAATGACTACCTCCGCCTTTTTTTTTTTTATTTATTTATTTTTTTTTTACCTGTCATATTACCGACGCAAACTAGTATCCATCTTCTTCGTAGCATCATCATTGTGAATCATCTCAGCACCGAAGCATCCCTCGGCCGCATTGCAAATCCTTGTATCTCTCTCTCTCTCTCTCTCTCTCTCTCTCTCTCTCTCTCTCTCTCTCTCTCTCTCTCTCTCTGTTTCATTGCCGTCTCTTTGCAATCTCTACTTATGGCCACCGACGTCTTTCTCTCTCTCTCTCTCTTGATGCTGCTCTTCTCTTTCCTTTCCTCTCATCTCCCCCCTCCTCCATTATCCCCCCTCCCTCCCTCCGTCTCTTCCCACCTTTCCTCTGTCGTCTGCCAATAATACCCTGTTCGTCATGGGCGGGGTATGCGCCCCCCTTCTCAGCTGCACGTGGTAAGAAGCATCGTAGGCGTGAGGAGGCAACAGGCACTTCGGGCGTTTTGGTACGTTTGTATTTTTAGGCTCTGCACGGTTTGTTGCGAACTGAGAGAGAGAGAGAGAGAGAGAGAGAGAGAGAGAGAGAGAGAGCAAACTTGATAATGACATTCACCGAGCTTAAGTAAGTGTAAGCAAAAACTTAAGGATTTGTTCTTATCATTTTTGCCTTATACATTTTTTCGAACCCACCTCTTCTTCAGTTCCACTCTCTCTCTCTCTCTCTCTCTCTCTCTCTCTCTCTCTCTCTAGGATTTGTTCTTATTTTTACATCATACATTTTTTTTCATTTTTTCGAACCCATGTCTTCTTCAGTCTCTCTCTCTTCTCTCTCTCTCTCTCTCTCTCTCTCTCTCTCTCTCTCTGCCACCCAACGCCTCGCGGTTCCTGTGTGATAGACCGAGCCTTCCCAATAATCTTCCAAGTTTAAGAATTGACTGATGGCTGGGTAAAATGCTGAGACCCATATGGGGAGTGATTGATCAGGAGGAGGTTGGTGGTAGGAATGCCGGCACGAGTAGATGGATTGCGAAAATTGGAATGAGAGAGAGAGAGAGAGAGAGAGAGAGAGAGAGAGAGAGAGACTGAAATTTGCATGGGGGATATTAGATATATAGGTAAGTAGATAGGGGGATTTGGTAGCACTTTGCGAACGGGTGAGGAGAAAGAGAGAGGGAGAGAGAGAGACTGAAATCTGCATGGAGGATTTTAGATATATAGGTAAGTAGATAGGGGGATTTGGTAGCACTTGGCGAAAGGGTGAGGGGAGAGAGAGAGAGAGAGAGAAATTTGCATGGGGTATATTAGATATATAGGTAAGCAGATATGGGGTTATGTACGTAGCACTTAGCGAAAGGGTGAGGAGAGAGAGAAATTTGCATGGGGATTTTATATATATAGGTAAGTAGATAGGAAAATGTGGTAGCTCTTAGCGAAAGGGTGAGGAGAGGGAGAAAGAGAGAGAGATTTGCATGGGGATTTTAGATATATGGGTAAGTAGATAGGAAGATATGCTAGCACTTTAGCGAAAGGTTGAGGAGAGAGAGAGACTGAAATTTGCATGGGGGATATTAGATATATAGGTAAGCAGCTAGGGATGTATGGTAGCACTTGGCGAAGGGATGAGGAAATAAGGAATTGGGGGTGAAACTTTTGATGAGTTTCATAGCTATTATTAGGCGCTAAGGTGGATGTTTTCGTGTTGAATCGAAATCCATGAATGCATTCGTTAATGTATATATTTTGGTATTTCGTAGATTGGGTTAAGGATAGAAAAGAATAGAATTATTCTGAATTGCGTTCGTAATACGGATACCGTATAGATATAAATACGTTTTATACATTAGATATATATGTATGTATGTATATATATATATATATATATATATATGTCTTATTTATAACTGTAATCGAACAGTTTAACATGTTTTTTCAAAAAGGCCCATAAAAGAAACACAGGAAATATAGTGTGATTTATTCATATTTCCTGTGTTTCTTTTATGGGCCTTTTTGAAAATATATATATATATATATATATATATAGATGAAAAAGTGTACTCGGAACCGTCGACCACGCTATGCAGTGTCACTATATATATATATATATATATATATATATATAATGCATCTTAATTTTAGATCCAAACTCTGATAATACTGTAGCATGTAAAGAAAACTGTCCCTATTTTCAGTAGAATTCCCAAAACTGGTTTATTGGAAAAAGTTGTATAATATCTTTTACCTGTATATTTCCGATTCACATGAACTCATTCTATTTAGAGTATACAGTAAACTTCAAAGCTCTTATTCCTGTCTAGGCATCAGAAACTAATTAAAAAACGATGTCTTGAGAGCCAGTCCGTATAATTATCGTACTGGGTATTTCTCTCATTTTAAAAAGACTCGCGATATTCATTGCTTGATTTATTATTTTTTGAAAATATATATTGACAATTTAAGCATTAAATAACATCTGTAATTATTGATTTTAGCTTTAGGGTATAATAAATTTTATGTATTTCGCGATAATCATTGCCTGATTTATTATTTTTTGAAAATATATATTGACAATTTTAGTATTACATAACATCAGTAATTATTGATTTTAGCTTTAGGGTATAAGAAATTTTATGTATTTCACGATATTCATTGCTTGTTTCATCAATTTATTTTTTATAAAGTATGTTAATTCTAGCATTAAATGACTTCAGTAATTATTGATTTCAGCCTTAGGATATAAAAGGTATATGTATGTCACGATTCATTGCTCGTTTTATTATATATTTACTGAATTTTTACGTTAAATAACTTTAGTAATTATAATTTTTTATTTTATCGTGTAAGTAAAATTTTATGTATTTCAAGGAGGATATTTTTTTATTTATTTGTTGGGCTTGGATAAGAGAACGTATATAAAAAGGACCAGTACCTGTCTTAAGTCTCTCTCTCTCTCTCTCTCTCTCTCTCTCTCTCTCTCTCTCTCTCTCAGGTTTTTGCCGTAGCAATTAATTAGTCATTTTGAATCTGCAGGATTTAGAGCTGAACATAATTGAAGAGGGGGAAAAAGGTATAATCCGTTCTTGAAATTAATTACATTTTGAGAGATCGTCGCCGAAAGAAACATTCAAGGGTAACCCTCCCACCGCCCGACCGACCCCGCCTTCGAAAAAATAACAAGGAATGGAAGTAAGATATCGGGAAGTGTAGAAGAAAAAAAAGATCATCTCTCGTTTCTGTTTTTTTTTTCAAATGTGTGTTTACCTTCGCTATCAGATCTACAATTGACGTTCGTCTTTCTTTTTTCTTGTAATCTGGTGTGTAATTGTTCTGGAATTTTGAACTATATAAGAATGATATTGAACATCTATTTTTGTATTTTAGATATTAACTTGAATTACAACCTTATGGGGCTTTTTTTTTGGGGGGTGTTATCGATATATTTTGGTTTCATTTATTTGGAATAGTATATCCAAAGTATCTAATAGATCGGCATCAGATTTACAATTGACGTCCGTCTTTCTATCTTGTAATCTTATGTGTAATTGTTCTGGAATTTTGAACATATCTAAGAATATTGCACATCTGTGTGTTTTTTTAGATAAAAGTAGAACCTTATGGGACTTTTTTTTCATTATCAATGTTATTTGGTCTCATTTATTTGGAGAAGTATATCCAAAATATCTAGTAGGTGCTTAGATATCTGATATAGTTGCATGTTAAGTCACAATAACATTTTTTTTACAATATTAATATTTATCTAAATACTGAATTTAGCAAGTCTTAGACTGCAGTTGTCTACGTTAGTAAAATATATGGGATAATGATAAGTCGTCTGAATATAAAGTGGTAGCCATACAGGATATGTAGATGGACGGCTTATTTGGAATATTTATGTCCCTGTCTTATTCACGTCGTGAAACCTGAGAAATCAGATGGCCTCTCTTGGCCAATATTAGGGTCAGGTGGCGGGCAGTCGGGAAGGATTGTGTTACCGATAATATGCAAGTACATGGCTTTTGTGTTTACTCATTTTTTTAATCATGTACTTGTGGAATCATTTGTGTGCTTCACTTTCTATCAAAGTTTGTTAAGGAAAAATAAATTTATTTCCTCCGTAGTTTAAAAACAGTAAGAAAAGTATGTAGCTTTCCTACTTAGGATAATATTCACGATAAAGGAATGCCGGACTTCCAAATATAGTGTCAAATTTGCGGAGATATCTGCCTAATGTCTTTTTGTAACATTAAGGGAAATGATGATTTAAATATTTTCCGGATTTTAACATATATGGCTGCCGAAATTTACTCTGTTTATAATTATTCTTGATGAATCGTCTTGCGATATTTTCCTTGAAAAGGTAATGGTCTTTAAAATCACCTTTATCTGACTTCCTGTCCCGTCACTTATTCAGACATGGGAAAGCTTCCGGGAGTGCCATGTCTTCGGATATACAAGCCAGGATGGTAGGTATGGTGGTACTGGTTTAGAAAGACCCCATCATCCTCAGAAGTCCTTCAGACTTGCGCATAAATACGTACTGTGTTTATTTTCAAATGTTTATCATAAATTTTGCGGAGGATAATGTTTATAACTTGACATATCGCAAAAAGGAAGGTTGAAGGCTTTTAGAAGATTTTTTTTATAACCAGTTGAGTTTCATTTCATGCCGGAAAAGGAAATTAGAAACTGCATTATATTTACGAATTTTCATTTATTAGCGGACTCCACGAGTTTGCGTGAGTGACCAGGACTTGCAGTAATCGCAAGAAAAAGAAATTACACCAAGTAACTGATATTGTTTCATCATATTCATGCTAACGTTAGTTATACATTAGTAAGGAGCTACAGCAAGTAATTGATATTATTTCATCAGTATCATGCTAAAGTTAGTTATATTTGAGTAAGAAGCTACAGCAAGTAACTGATATTATTTCATCATTATCATCCTAAAGTTAGTTATACATTAGTAGAGCCTCGTTATAGTGTTGCATGGAAACAATATTTCTTTTATAAACCAAAAATACAAAAATATTGGTTTACAGAGAACCCTGTGTCGTCAGTATCGGTCACTGGTGGTTAAGGCTGCGTTTGACATCGCTGAAACGAATGATGGCAAATGTCACGAAAATATCAATGCAAACTATCAGTTGATTTGGATATGTGGTAACAATAATAGTAATGGCAACATATCTCTCTCTCTCTCTCTCTCTCTCTCTCTCTCTCTCTCTCTCTCTCTCAAATTAGAAAATTACATTCCTTAAATTTTATGAAGAGCTACAAGTGTTGTGTGTGAAATAACACAGATCGGATTATATTCTTTTGCTTGTTGGTAGAAAACTATGCTATGAAAGTATATATATATATATATATATATATATATATAGTTATACACACTGGGACATATTTCAATAGTAATCAACTATCTCTGGGACACAGATTGTTTTCTTTGACATTGCTACGATTATCTCCCAGTAAATTGCCATATCTCACAAGAAGTGGGGAAACTAAGGTAAAATGGAATTTATTAATTTGCAAACGGTAGTCATCAACATTTAACATTCACTCCCTTATTAAATCAGGAGCGTAAATGTAGAACTCCGACCATAAAAATCTAGAATCCGTACTTTCCTGAGATTTGGGAAATCAAGGCCATTGTTTGAAAAATAAAATTTCAGCTTTTGCAAGCATGAAGGTAGCAAATACTTGGACATAGTTGCTACCCATTAAATAATTTGCTGCTGTTCGCATCTGCAAGCACACGCAAGGAGGCCAAGCAAGCAAGCAAGCACACAAGAGATAAATAGTGGAGTAGCAGAAAAGGCGATTATTGCGCATCATGACCTAAAAGTGCAGATCGAATCCACTGGCGATGCATTTCTACGGGTGCTGACTGCAGTTGCATAAATGTTGCTCCTCTTGCAAGCAAGCACATTGCTTTTGTCGCCTTTCAATAACTTGCGAAGTCATGGTATTTCGGAACTCAAGTACTCAGGATGATCTGATTGTGATTTATTATTGCGTCGTTTGTTTAATTTATTTTCATTTTTTTAATGAAGGTTTTGTATTTTTTTTTTCATTATTGTTACTATTATAGCTTCCGTGCAAGCTTTTTTTTATAGTACTTATCAATAGGATATTTTTTACAATAATTGTGTACCAATTAGTGCATGCGACCCGTCACAAATGACGGCTAAATATTTAGATGGATATGCACAAACGCACCCCACTCACCAAGGTATGGCTAGTCCCTCCCATCCTACTTGAGTGCCAAGGAGAGCTCAGCGCGACCGAATGTATGTATGTATATATGTGTGTGTGTGTGTATATATATATATATATATATATATATATATATATATATATATATATATATATATATATATATATATATTAGATTTTTGAGACAGCTTCTCTTTGATACACCCGAAAACTGAAAGAAGTTGAGAAAGCACTTTGACGCCACTAAGGCAATCGCCTTTAATGTAAATTAAAATTATTTATATATAGTCAAGCACTTACTCTTTATTATATAGGAAAGACTTTTAAAATTTACATGGGATGGACCCGCGAGGAAACAACCCTTAAATTTGCTGTTCTGAATTTGAATTTTCAATTCTAAGTGAAGTAATATTGTGCTTTGCCGAGTACATATCTTTAGTGTCACCATGATCCAACCTTACCTCTTAAGTGTATCGAGTTGGCACCCCCGCATGAAGATTTTGGCTCTGCTTGACGCCTTGGGGGCAAGATTGTTTGTGCGTGTGTTCGTCTGTGCGTTTGTTTTGGTGTGCATGTGATGTCGTTTAGTGGTATGTCTCTGGCATCTTCCTCCTTTCCTTCTCTCATTTGTTGCCTTTATAAGTATCAGCAGGTGTTAAGTTTAGAATCTCTCTCTCTCTCTCTCTCTCTCTCTCTCTCTCTCTCTCTACAGCGTCTTTTTGTGTGATTTAAAAAGAACGGAGGATAGAAACCCGGTAAGAAGCGGTGCTTACCTAAACTGGACACCTGGTGAATTGTTCTGCCAATAGAATTGACTCCTGTCACCATCTAAGCACAAATTCATCCTGTTATATTCATGTATATAAATATATAGGTGTTTATTCATTATATTGCACCTCCATTGTAGAATGATAAATCATAATCGCATAGTAAGTTAAAATTCTGTAAATAAATTCCATCATTCATTTCTTCGTTTCTATATGTCGTTATCTTACATAATACTGTGTATATATACACAATCACACACACACACACACACACATATATATATATATATATATATACATATATATATATATATATATATATGAGGACTGGTTAATAAATGATGTTTTTAATTACGACAGTAACTGGTGATGGTGCAGAGAAATTACAGAAGCTAGTGAAAGACTTTGAATTTAGGAATAATAGGATACCACGATTCGTATAAGTACGAAGTAAATACAGTATATATATATATATATATATATATATATCTAGAGTAGGTAAAGGTAGGAGTGATTAAGGCCGCAAGATGTAGGTATAGAATTGGACTGCTGATGCAAGACAGGTTTGGAATGTATGAACGGGTGGTTGAGCCAACTATCTTTTATGGTATTGAAGTGTGGGCGTTGAAAGCCAGAGAATGAAATCTGGTTGATTTTGTTGAAAAGAATATTTTGTGTTGCAAATGTGTTGTAACGATACTTGAAAGTGGGAATACCTGAGTGAATACTTTTAAAGTAGTTGATTTTAATAGTTCATTACTTTTTATATTGTTTATTTCAATTTTTCTCTGTTGGAGCCCTTGGGCTTATATCATCTTGCTTTTCCAACTAGGGTTGTAAGCTTAGCTAGTAGTAATAATAATAATAACGTGTATTTCCTGTTTCCCACTGGGCTATTTCCGTGTTGGTGCTGCTTTTCAAACTAGTGTTGTAGCTCAGCAAGTAATAATATTGCAATAAAAGAAATTTTTGAAATGACTCATCAAGTGGAAAAACTGAAGAACTTTTTATAGGTGAAAAGGTAATAACCCCCCCCCAAAAAAAAAAAGCCTGAATATACATTAAGCGATCTCTCTCTCTCTCTCTCTCTCTCTCTCTCTCTCTCTGAGGGGGCGTGAAAGATAGCTCTAGGTCTTCAGTGTCGCTTTAACTTGGCCAAATATCCTCCCCTCATCTTTCCCCTCTCCTCTCCTCTCCTCCCTCGCCCCCATATCTTACGCGTTCGTCACCTAAGGCTCTAGAATTTGCACCTGCGAACCAGAGGCTCCTGTGTTGTTAATATTTTTACTATAGCAAACCCTAGTCTTGAGGTACATCGAGGAAGAATCTCTCTCTCTCTCTCTCTCTCTCTCTCTCTCTCTCTCTCTGTTTTTATAGCAGTTCGTGAGCCAACATTAGACAAAGAAGAGTTTTGTTTGAACGACGTATGTTACAGAAATCTTTGCTGCGACGTCTTTAAGGGGGGTGGGGGGGATAGTTCTCCCGTGTCGATGCCCTGCAGTTGGACCGGGAGGGGTGGGGGTACAATGTTTAGGTATTTAAGTTCTAATAATTTTGAAAATTTTGAAATGTCCAAAACAAACTCATAGATATATGATAGTATATATAAATATATTTACACATACATATATAGTATACTGTATACCTATGCATGTATATATATATATACATGTGTATACATATCTTCATACACACATAACTGTGTATATATATGATATATATATATATATATATATATATATATATATATAATGTGTGTGTATAAGAGTATATATATGCATAAAATATATATATATATATATATATATATATATAATCACCAAAACACATGGCCGTCCATGCATGCAATATATCATGATCTATGTTTACCCTTTGGTCAACTGTCGTAATTTTATAAAGAGTTAACACTTGAACATGACTTCATCTCTCTTAAATAAATATGACTTTCGGACTAGAATCACGCAGGTCTTTTAAATGGGATATTTTATGTTTAGTTCACAGTATATACCCGTTTGTGTTTTATATTCGTATTTTTCTTCATATTTGAGGTGTGTCTTTTACAGTGTTTATCATCTCGGAGAAAACCGAGTTTATCTTAGTATAGGAAAACGTAGCAAATGGAGAAATCTGACTAGAGCAATGGAAAATAACTTGATATAATGATTACTAAGTAAATGAAGTATCCTGTGAGATTTTTGCTAATTTTACTCCTTACAGATTTTCATTGTATAAGAAGTTTATATATATATATATATATATATATGTGTGTGTGTGTGTGTGTGTGTGTCTGTGTGTGTATGTAATTTACTTTTAATGCAATAAAAACCGTAAGGAGTAAAATTTTAAAAAATCTTATAAGATTATTGATTTATTTAGTATATTATATATATATATATATATATATATATATTACTTCTAATGCAATAAAAATGTATAAATATAATTTATAAGTAATAATTATAATAACAATAGTAATAGTAATAATGATAATAATAATAATAGATATATATATTGCATGTATGAATTCCGTACTATTTTGAAATACATGACTAAATGCATGAGCATTTTGTGTAATTATATAAACAAAACCGCCTACAAGATGCTTATAAACTCGTATACATGATTTCTCTAGCTTCCCACATGTGCTTGAATATTGCAAATAAACCTGCGCGAAGGAGAGATGTGATTGGTTGCACATGTTCAGCTCAGAGTGTGAGCACAGTCGTACGCATGCGCACTGCGCCCGCCTCGATTTCCACCAACGTCGGTGTATTTAATGCATTTAAAGAAGACTTATCCACAGCAACCCAACTAAATGCGAAATGAGATCATTTAAATTTGAAAATCTCTCTCTCCCTCTCTCTCTCTCTCTCTGCTGCTTCATGAATCACATCAAGAAATTCCCCCGATGGCGGCCGGGTCGGGTTATTGCGCATAGCGCAAAAACACATTTTGGGGAACGACTCGGCTGCGCGATTTGCCGCGTTTCCTTACTCCGAAGCGCTGGTTTGCGACTTGCGTCTTCGGGTTTCTCTTGCATTCATATACAGTATATATATATATATATATATATATAGATAGATAGATAGATATCTCCTACGCCTATTGACGCAAAGGGCCTCATATTTGAATGTGATATATTATATATATATATATATATATATATACTCTAAGTGCGTGTGTTTTATCTTTACTCTTTTCTCTTTTCCTATTTCATGGAAATTTATTTTTATTTAACTTATGCCTAACCTTTATAAATGTATCTTGAATTTCTTATTATTCGGCCACACTCGCCGAATAGTATATTTTATTCCAATTCTTTATATATCCATCTTATCCTCCGTAAGTAGATCGAAATTCTCTCTTGTATTGGAAATCGTATTTTGCTCAGGAGCTGTATAGGAAAACTGAAAATAATTTTCCGCTATAAAATACAGTAATTAGAAACGTTCATTTTGTCGCCTTGTGATATTCAAACCTTTTTTGGCTCAGAAATGCTTGTTTCCATATCATTCAGGCGTAGAGAGAATGATCTCTGAGATTCCTCGGAAGATTTGAACGATTACTGTTACCTGGCGTTACAAGAGCGGTGGTCATCAACTTTGAGCTTTGTGTAAGACATGAAGAATCGAAGAGTTATTTCCAGTTTCTGTTCAATTGGCAGAATTTTCACCAAATTAAGAAAATATGTAGCAATAGATTCCCTGGCATCCGTAAGATGGCAGTGTTGACAGTGTGCCTTAGAGGGTATTCGTTAAGGGTTTTTGCAGAGTCCTTTCTGCCCTTACCTGCTCACACTTTATTTAACCTTTTGTTTTACATTTATTTTTGTTTATTTCTTCTATTTTGCTGGCCAATTTTACCTAAACTTCAACTTCATAATATAACTGCGCTAAACAGGTCTCGTCGACCGTAGTGTCGAGTCATTTGATCTGACATAAATACATTCTATAAAAATCCTGGCTCGGTTGGTTTAGTAAGATTTTATTAACTAGATTATTACAACAATTTTGCCAGAAGACATACCCCAGTCTTTGCTAAAGTTTGGGAGTGTTTTTCTGACCGCTTATTTTTATCACAATATTTTTTTTTTTCACTTTTAGTAATACTGTATGAAATTTATATACTTCAAATGTAACATTTGCGAAAGGACAATATTAGTGTGTACACGGTAGTTTCGCGGCTAGAAATATATTCAAAAGAAAAACTAAATTTGATATAGATTAGGAAATATCGTAACCAAGTCATATTCCTGATACGAATTAGAACATGTACATCTACTTCTGTCTTTATTAACATGAAAATTATATGTTTTATAGCTGGAGGACTTACGTATGATATCCCAAATGTCTACAGAGTTCTTATATTTAATACTCCGACGGTTGCCCTGGAGTGTTGCGACTCCCAAGGTCCTCCTACAATGAGTAAGAAAATACACATATACATCTTATGCTTCGACCCTTCTTAGCTTAAGAATTTTTTGTGTGACTCCAGGACTTCTTTATGATATCCAAAATGTCTACAAAGTTCTTATATATAATACTCCGACGGTTGCCCTACGGTTGATACTCCCAAGGGCCTCCTATAAGCTGCTATACAGTATGCCCTACCTGGTCGGTCTGGTGTGGCCTCAAGAATGGTCACAAGCATTGGAACTCGTTTTTCGACTTTTGATAAATATGCATCATTTTATCCATTTTCAGGGACCAGTGATATCGTGTACGGGATATTCATTAATAGAAAGTTCAAGTAGTTTTTTTTATAATTAATATGTTTAATATGTTTGAGGCTCTTTGCGTCAATAGGCGTAGAAGGAGACGATGATGAAGTTTATGAAGTCACTCAAGGTAGTCTTTAATTTACCTGCAAGTTTATTTTGGAGGCTATTTTATCACCCCCTAGTGGTCCATTTGTCGAACCCAATTTGGCATGTGAGTTGTGGATTAAGGTGTTCTTGAATACCTTCTCATTCATTACCGAAGCTGTATTTAACCTCTCTCCTTTGGACATAAACACTTAGACTGTTTACAATTTTATTCAGAAAGCTCTACTAAAAAAAATGGATAATTTCTTTACTCATTGGCAGAACCATGACAGCAAATTAAGAAATGATAAAGCTCCAGGAAGTATAAAAATGAAGACAGAAAAAAAATAGTAATGCCGGAAAAAAAAGGAGACCCTTTCTGGCCCAAGGTCGAGTAGGAGCACAGCATAGTGACATAGACAGACACAGGGGAACACACAAACACGCTCACACACATTCTTCCTGTGACTCACATCGGGAGAGCAACATGGGATGTGCTTGCCAACGGAGGGTAGGCAAAAGGAGGGGGGAGGGGGGGGGGGGGCGGTGGAGTTATTGAGGGGGAGTGTAAGATCTTCTTGCCATCTCTCAGCAGCAACACGACTTGGGGGGAGGGGGGTGGGCTAGGCAGCGGCAGAAGACGACGGCGAGAGAAAAAGATGCAGAGGAAGAATCTGTCCTGATTCATGTTCTCTCCTTGCCCCGTGTACTTCTTTTTTTTCTTCCTTTATATCTTGCATTTTGTTTGTACAATTTTTTTTTTCATTTTTCATTGGTTTCTACCTAAATATTTATATTATCGTCCTAGGAATGTCCTCTATATCTCCTAGTCTCTTTTCCTTTATTTTCTTTATATATTGCATTTTTATTTTCTGGATATTTTCTTTTTATGACTTATTTATTTTATCGTCCTTAAAATTTTTTATTTATCGTACAAATTCATTTGCTAAATCCATTCGTTTTTCCGTGCAATTTAGGTATTTTTAAAATTGCATTTCTTTTTCAGTGGCACCATTCCACCTTATCTATCCATTTTTTATTTTCTAATAATCGCCTTATATTTTTTCCTCCGAATCATGCAACCTCATGACACACCGCTATTCGTCACTCATTCCTTTTTTTATACTCCCCCCCCCCGCTCTTCTCTCACTCTCACTCTCAAGCGGTAAGCGCACTCACCCAAGCAAGAGTGCTCAAAATGGCTTACTCATCCACCTCCACTCATGCTGCTAATCTCAGAATGGAAAACAGCAAGCGCCCGTCATCCTTCGGGGAAGAAACTGCTTGCTTGCTTGCTTTTACCTTCGGGTGGCCTTGAAATGTTTCCAGTTCTATCAATCCTGACACTGGAGAAAGAAGGATGCTACATTCAAATCTAGGTCATTGGGGGATTAGTTCTACTAAAAATTATGCCCTGTACGCTCTTGTGCGCGCGCGTAAAGGGTCATTGTGTATACTTGCCTTCCTGGGTGTTGGCTCGTGAATGCGCTTGTATAAGAAAATACTTGGGTGAGTGCATGTCAAAATCTTATTCTCTCTCTGTCTGTCTGTCTCTCTCTCTCTCTCTCTCTCTCTCTCTCTCTCTCTCTCGTGAATTCGCTTGTATAAGAAAATACTTATGTGAGTGCATGTCAAAAACTTATCTCTCTCTCTCTCTCTCTCTCTCTCTCTCTCTCTCTCTCTCTCTCTCTTGGCTCGTGAATTCGCTTGTATAAGAAAGTACTTATGTGAGACTGCATGTCAAAAACTTATTCTCTCTCTCTCTACTCGTGAATTCGCTTGTATAAGGAAATACTTATGTGAGACTGCATGTCAAAAACTTATTCTCTCTCTCTCGCTCTCTCTCTCTCTCTCTCTCTCTCTCTCTCTCTCTCTCGGTAAGAAGGGTCATGTAGCATGAAATTACATACATGGCTTGCATGCGTAGATAATTAAATGGCCTCTCCCGTATCGCTTTCTTCTGGTTTATTCTTGCAATTTCATACTGCTTTAGTCCCCCATCGAAATATATCTTGGATGTTATAATAGTTATAAAAGTTTAAATGATCTGGCTTGCTTAGTGAACATTGGTTGTTCATTATATATATATATATATATATATATGTATATAAAGTTTTAAAAGTTTAAATGTTTCTTGTGCTCTGGAGCATTGAATGTGCGTACTATATATATATATATATATATATACACATAGATATATATGTGTGTGTGTATAATTATATGTGTGTGTATGTATGTATGCAAGGGTACCATGGACGTTTAAGAAGTATGATGGCATCCGCATGTATCACACATTAATTACATGCTACACACAAAAGTATTAACTATTTCCGGATGTAAAGGTGTCCGTCCCTGTACCTGAACTGCCGAAGCTGACGGCATTTGTATGAATATACGAACTGGTGTCGTATCAGAGAGGCCGTAGTTGAGCTATTACGCCTCTGCCAGTCTTGAACTGTTCATTGTTAAGTGCAGCCATGGATATTGGAACAGCAATTAGGAAAATGACTCTTAGGAACGGCTGCCCCAAAGGCTCTTGTTTATACCCGAGTTGCCATAAAAGCATTCAAATAGTTAGTAAACACTGGTATCATGTTACCCAGCCCATGTTTAGAGTACCAACTGCGGGTATAGTGTCCAGGGGAGAGGGGAGGACTAGGGCGCATTGGGGATGCTGGGGGAGAGTGAGGAAGTGGTGAAAGGGGAGAGTACAGATGCTGTGGTTATGCTGTTTCCTATTGCTGTGGATAATGCTGTACCTGGCCATCTATAAACTTCCCCTTTCCTGGTACTCGTACGTATACCCCCCCCCCTTAACATTGATATTAATCAAGCTATGTTATGTACGTATGAGAGAGAGAGAGAGAGAGAGAGAGAGAGAGAGAGAGAATATGTTAGGGTTGGATGATGTGGTTATGTTGTTTTCCGCCTAATGAAGGCTTGGCTGTTCGAGAGGGTGTCCCTTCATCCCCCTCCCCCCACCCCCCCGTGTTCCCCTACCCCTCATTTATTATTAGTTTAAGTCGTTTCTGGTGGTTTATAATCTCTCTCTTAGCGCTATCGGGGACCCGCGAGACCATTGCACTGAAACGCTTTTCTGTTGATACTTGGCGTTGGAGAGGATGTTTGGTTCATTTGACTTCCTTGGTTTATGTGAGGATTTTTCTATTATTATTATTATTATTATTATTATTTCCCCATTTTTGTGATATGAACAATGAGATTGAGCACATTTTACTTCCTTGGTTTATTTAGAGGTTTTTCTATTATTATTATTATTATTATTATTATTATTATTTCCACATTCTTTGGAATGAGCAATGAGGCTGAGCAAATTTGACTTCCTTAGGTTATTTGGAGATTTTCTATTATCATTATTATTATTATTGTTATTACTATTATTATTATTATTATTATTATTATTATTATTATTATTATTTATTGTTTTAATTTCCACTTTCTGTGATATGAACAATGAGTTTGAGCAACCCGGTA
>NC_090765.1:38741129-38743638 GCF_036898095.1 Palaemon carinicauda
CTCTCTCTCTCTCTCTCTCTCTTCCATAGGATAGCCTTGTGTGTCAAACAAATAACTTCTAAGTTCAGGTGAGAAGAAAGCAAGGAGATTCTCATGCATCATTGATGAGGTTTTAACAAGTTGTGTGTGTTTAATTTTTATTATTGACACTTGGAAAGCGCCCAGGTGTACGGTATGCAATGTTGACAAAAGAATATAACAATGGAGATTTTTCACTCTCTCTAGGGTTTTTCTCTATATTTCTCCTTTTAAGGAGCCACTTTCCTCCTCATAGTAAGAGGAGGGTGGGGGGTTAGGGGTAGGGGAGAGTCCTTCTTCGTAAGATGTTAAAGGAGTGAATATTAGAGTGATAACTGTAGTGTTTATACCGGGTTATTATTTCATAATATTCACGCTCGCCTGAAAGTAATAGAAAGAAGGGTCAATATTTAGATTTCCACCGACCCGAGGACTTTTTTTTTTCTTTTTTTTTTATCTCGTTACAGGCAGGAAGACGTCATTAATCATGCCTTTTTATTTTTTCCTGCCCTATTGTTCCACGAGGGTTGACGTTTGATGCGCGTTCCGTTCCGACGCCTTCTTTAGCTTCCGACGGGGGAGCCAAGCTTTGGTTGGCCACCTAAACGTGCCTTACCTACTTCAAGGGCATCCTCCTCCTCCTCCCCAGCTCCTCATTCCCCCTTCCCTTTGGGGAGGACATTTATCTTTACCCTTTTCTCTTAGTACTTTAGTAGTCCTCATCAACCTTTGGAGCTTTATAAAAGCGTCCTTTGCTAATTATTCTCCTGTGTCAAGGGATCAATTTATGCATTCCTTGTTCTAATATGAGCTTTTTCTTTTTAATGCTTTTTAGAGGTTCTGTTTTCTTCACTGTTATTGGAAGCTTTTGTGATTAGTATTAAGATTTCCATTTTGTGTCAGTATATTCAAAAGAATGTTTATCAACTGTACTAGCCCCTTTTTTTATCCATACGTAATTGGGGTCTTTTTGCTTACCGCGTTTTGTGTATACGTGAACTTTTGGTTAATTGATTTTAAGTTTCATAGATAGCATGTCCAGTATTCTGAAAATGCTCAGCTTTCAAGTGTAACGTGTAATTATGATGAGAGTACAGTAAATGCCGTGCATTCATGACCATACATTTTACGAAGCAGTTTAGGTATTCCTCATACATGCTGTCATGTAATCGCATGTATGTGCTAGTCCACCCCCGTTTATTTTATCCCCAGTTGCGTGTTTTCCTTTTGTGTAAATAGCTTTTACCCTCTTGTGCCAGCGAGCCGCCCCCTCTTTCATCTTTTCAAGAAAGCATTTCACTCGATCGTGTGCTTGCATCTACCACCTCCTCCTCCTCCTCCTCCTCCTCCTCCTCCTCCTCCTCCTCCTCCTCCTCCTCCTCCTCCTCCTACGTTAATTTCATGATTGTTGATGTTATAGCATGCAATTGAGTGGTCTGCCCCCTTTTTCCTCCCTCTCACATGAAGCCGATTTTCTCCGGAATCAACTCCGGCCGTCCTGCTGGCGATGGGTGGACATACTCGGCGCCAATACAAAACGGGGCATTTCTGTTATTTTCCATTCGGATTGATGTTGTTGTTTCAGATTTCCTAGCCCTAACGGCCAGGCACGGGCTCTTGCACACTTGCAGCCCGTAGAGTTTCGGATTGAGGAGGGATTTATTACACGGCAATCTCTCCTTTCATTTGGATCTTGAGAATTCTCCTCTGCCCCTGAATTAGCCATCTCTCATCTCTCTCTCTCTCTCTCTCTCTCTCTCTCTCTCTCTCTCTCTCTCTCTCTCTCGCTCGCCATGGACGGACATTCTCGGCGCCAATACAAAACGGGACATTTCTGTAATTTTGGATTCGGATTGAACAGGCATTTATTATATGGTAGTCTCCTTGCATTTGGATCTTGAGAATTCTACTGTGCCCCTATATTATCTCTCTCTCTCTCTCTCTCTCTCTCTCTCTCTCTCTCTCTCTCCGCCGGGTGTCTATAGGGATTTGTTGCAAGGGGGAGGGCCAGAAGGGAGTTGACCGAGTTTGAAAAGAATAAATGTGCGGTGTGCTTGTGTATATGCGTACGTGCGTTCGCTTAGCAGTGAATGCGCCCTCAATGAATAGTGATGAGCAAATCCGGAAGGCCGTTATCACATGCATCTGGGGGACGCTCCAATCGTCGGTCGGACCGGTAATGCCACATGAGATTTTAATTTTGCTTTTTGGGAAATATATTATTTATTTTTATTGATAATTTTCTCTCTCTCTCTCTCTCTCTCTCTCTCTCTCCTCTCTCTCCTCTCTCTCTCTCTCTCTCTCATCTCTCTCTCTCTCTCTCTCCCTCTCTCTCTCTTTTTATCGGTCATGTAATGCCATGTAAGATTTTTGTTTATCATTTTGGGATGTCTTGAATTTTATCAGTGATCATTAATAATCTCTCTCTCTCTCTCTCCTCTCTCTCTCTCTCTCTCTCTCTCTCTCTCTCTCTGAATTTAGTTTTTTTCTG
>NC_090765.1:38751638-38756638 GCF_036898095.1 Palaemon carinicauda
CACACGAATACATTAGGTGTATGCGTAAACGATTGCCGTGGGCCGCATCTTACAAGGAGGAACAAATTCTCTGGCTGGATCCACAGCCCCGAGGACATCCGTCCCACCGACCGACCAGCCAGCTAATGCTGCGAGAGAGAGAGGGAGAGAGAGAGCACACAGGCGGCAGATAACTCCTTTACCTTCAACACGCGACATCATTATCAACACCCACGAATTTAGTTGGCCACCACAAGTGCCCCGACAGACCAGCAACACCTTGGGCCCGTCGACGAATCACTACTGAAGAGGCATGAGAGAGGTGGGGGGAAGAGGGATGGGGTTGGCAAAGCCTTTCCCTGCTATTCCGTCTTTCGAATTATAAAATTAATTGGCACGAAATTTCAAATTCTTTATTAAATGTTTCATAATGATTCCAGTGATGCGGTACAAACCAGTTAAATATAGGATATAATTCCTATTGCAAAAATTCTTGTCACTCGAGCTAATTATCAAATCAAATGGCTATAAAAAAATGTTGACAAGGAATAAATACAGAGAGAGAGAGAGAGAGAGAGAGAGAGAGAGAGAGAGAGAGATCTCATGACTTATCAACCCAGGCGGTTCGCATATCTCGGCCAGTGGCAAAAGGAAGCCCACACGGGGGAAAAGTGGCTGGAAATAATATAACGAAGAAAAAGGAAGAAGACTCCCTTCTTTTTTTTTTCTTTTTTCTTTTTAAGAGGCTCCTCGAGAGCCATCACTCACAGCGGGAGTCTACCACCCGTCACCGCAGACACACGCCACGGCATCATCAACAGCACAGCACTGTCCACAGCACTCAATTTCACAGCAGTGGGTCCGGTAATAATACCTTGCGGTCGCTTGATATCAAACCCTCGAGCGCCGACTAAGAATCCGGAGATGGTACAAATCTCGCCGCGTAATTGGGTAAAGACACGTCCTTCACTATTCACAAGAGTAGAAGGAGGAGGAGGAGGAGGAGGAGGATATAGAAGAGAAAAAAAGATGTTTGTGAGAGGCAATGAGGCGTTTCCAAGTCATAATCTCCCGTTTATTATCTGTTTCTGCTTTTCCCATTAATGCTACTTGTGAATATTCCAGCGGTTTCTGCTTTTCCATTTACTTTCTCTCATTCTTGACGAAGTAAAATAAAATGAAAATCCTATCTTTTTATTATATGTTTCTGTTCTTCCCATTAATGCTACTTCTGTGAATATTCCAGCGGTTTCGGCTTTTCCATCTACTTCCTCTGATTCTCAATTAAATAAAAAATAAATTCCATCTTTTTACTATCTTCTTCTTTCCCGTTACTGCCAATCTTTTAATATAAATGTTTTTTAAATATTTTATTTCAATTGTTCATTATTTTTTATATCGTTTACTTATTCCCTTGTTTCCTTTCCTCACTGTTGGACGCCTTGGGGTTAGAGCATCTTGCTTTTCCAATCAGGGTTGTAGCTTGGCTAGTAATAGTAGTAGTACTAATAATAATAATAATAATGATAATAATAATGATAATAACACTAACAATGATGATAATTCTATTTCGGCTTCTACTTTTCCATCTGGTTCCTCTCATTCTCGATGAGATAAAAAAAAAAGTTGGCAATGTTGCGAGCTTACAGCCATAAAGTACTTTCATGAAAGTTTTAAACAAAGGGTCATGAGGAACCAAGATTCGGCGGCGTAATCTCTTTTGTGTCGCGCAATAAAGGGGATTAAGACGAGATTCGTCGGGGCATTACAAATAAACACGAGCGCAAAAGGACACATGAAAAGCAGAGCTCAGGCACGCAGAGAGAGAGAGAGAGAGAGAGAGAGAGAGAGAGAGAGAGAGAGAGAGAGAGAGAGAGAGCCCTATCCTTTTCTTGCCCTTCAAAGAAAGGTGTCCTTTTACTACCTACTCCTCAGGATGCGGGAATCACCCCTTACACATTGCTCTCTCTCTCTCTCTCTCTCTCTCTCTCTCTCTCTCTCTGGCTGGTGTCCAAAATACCCCAGTATTGCTTGTCATCCCAACCACAAAAAAATTTTCACCAAAAAAAAAAAATAAATAAAAAAAAAATCAATAGACGATCATCCAATAACTCCGTTCCATGCAAGCTTTTAACCCTAAACTAACTGCTACAGCCAGAGGCATTAAATACCTAAATAAAAGGCCCAGCTAATTGTCAACGAACAGGTCGAACAAAAATAAATCCACCGCGTAAACCAGCTGAACGAAAATAAGAGACAAAAATCCAGTCGCCAACGTTTCCAGTCTTAACTCCGGGGCAGAGATTTTCAACAGCTGGATCGCTCACACCTGTTGCACGGAGCCAGACACTACTCTTTTTTCTATTTTTTTTTTTAACCATTCCCTTTTTCCCCCAATTTTTTTTTCCTTTCACTCCAGTACAAGTTTGTAACTACAGACGCTTGATGAGTTAAAAACTACATGAGCGGAGAGGAAGCCGTCGAGGCAATGTTATAGCTTCATGAGAAGTGGCGACGATAAAAGAAAACTCCCCAGTAGATCTCCGCCGAGAGAGAGAGAGAGAGAGAGAGAGAGAGAGAAAGAGAGAGAGAGAGAGAGAGAAGAGGGTCCTTGTACCGAGGACGGCCACAGTGTTGTATCATGTAGTTTCTGTCATGTCGTGTTAATGGTGACAGTCAAAACGCGTCATTACGGGGCCCCTGACGACCGCGGGATCAGCGATAAGTTATCGTGTAAAACAAACTTTAAAAAAAACGCTGGTTTATCGCCGTGTGGTGTCACTGGAAATTACCCTGGATAACCGAGGGCAGTCAGGGATTACGTCGGGGAGAAACTGCCACCAATCATGCAACGGCGTTGGAACCTCTCAATAGGATAAGGGGCTGGGGAGTCGGTCCTGGATCCTCCGAGTGGGATTGGAACTTGGAAAATTAGCAAGTTATTTTGCTATTACGCTTAGGTAACCACATTGAGAGTATGAAAATTTGTCATAAAAAAATTGCATATCTCAATTGCCATTCATATATATTATAATTCCGGTTATGGCTCTTGCTGAAATAAAGATTATTTCTAGTATCATTATTATAATTTTTGTCAGTAACAGCAAACACTACTACATATAATATTATTATTACTATTATTACCATTCTCATTACCTATATTATTATCCATTACTACAGTATAATGTATTCATAATCTCCAACTTGACAATAAAATCTAAAAGGTATATCAATCTATTTAGCACATTTACCCATCAAGTGGTGAGAACTTATCCATCTCATATACGTCTTTTTCCAAGGGATGGGGTTGCAAACCTTACACCCCCCTCATAGATAATACTAATAATCCTCATCATCATAAACCGCAATTGCACATTCTATCCTAATCTAACTTTATTCTGCGTTTGTTTTTCGCTCAAGTGGTGTGTGATTTTTATGGGTGTTAAACACAAATATAAATAACATATCTTATCATAATGACAGCCATAATTACTATGCTGCTAATAAGAACAATAATAAAGATAAAAAACATTTTGTGTTTTTAATCACAATAAGTGTAAAAAATCTCACAATATCTTGATTTCCTCACCAGCTATTTCTGTAAGCATTAAATAAGAGCGGGAAATATGGAAATGTATGAAGAGACCAAACCACACATTCGGGTTCAATGCTTAGTCGAATAAGCAAGGTCAATTAAACTGAAGAAATCGAAAAGATCCAAAGTTTTAGTCGCTTTATATTATAAGAAAAAAAAACCACCACGAGATTGCAATAAGCTCATTTAATAATAATAATAATAATAATAATAATAACAATAATAATAATAATAAGTAAAAATTTTCGACATCCTATTAATATTAACATTTTGATAAATAATAATACCAGCAACAATACGATATCCAATCTAAACCCATGCCATAATGAACCTTCGCAATTAAAATAGAATGAACACTATTTATTAAGATGACAATTTCTCTACTATGCATTTAACATATAACACCCCCGTTAATATTATCATTATCATTAACACGCCCGTGGCAATGCGAAACTATATTACAGTGGTCATTTCCATGAGTTCATTGGCAAAACGTAATTCACGCTATAAATTACATATAAATGTTATGATAATACACCGGTCAGCGGGAAAATAATTGCCTGAAGTCATTTCTCCCGAATAATACAATGTCCGTGATTATTTGCAAATCAGAATTTTAAGCTTTGATTATTATTAAAATGGGCTGTTTTAATTTCGTGGCTGGAAGCAAATGCATCGGACATGATGCTTTATATATATATATATATATATATATATATATATATATATATATATATATATATATATATATATATGTGTGTGTGTGTGTGTGTGTGTATTATATACATATAGTGAACTAGCAACGGCTGATATATATATATATATATATATATATATATATATATATATATATATATATATATATATATACATATATATATACATATATATATATATATCAACAAATAAATAAATAAATTGATTAATTAACAAATAAATACAGTGTACTCGTTATCAAAATCATCAATCACCATCGAATTGAAGAAATTTTATCACCAATTCTTCATAAATAAATAAAAAAGAACTCTCCAAAAACACGAAATTTACACACACAACCGGAGACCAACGGACCCTTCTTCCTGCCCACAAGAGTTCTCCAAACATTCCCACGGGTGCCAACCCACTTCCAGTTCCAACCCATTACGGCACTCATTCCGGGCACTGTATCGTTCGGATCACGGCCTCTGCTTGTTCCCATCCATCTCTCTTTAGTTGAAACACGACATCGGTCCTTTCGCCAAGACACTGGGGCTTGTGTGGAAGCAGCGTTGCAGGAGGAGAGGTTTCAGATGGTAAACGCTCTCTCTCTCTCTCTCTCTCTCTCTCTCTCTCTCTCTCTCTCTCTCTCTCTCTCTCTCTCTATTGTAAGACAGTAGTCTATATACAGTATTTCCAAAACTGTGATTATTATTATCATTATTTTTAC
>NC_090765.1:38766638-38776258 GCF_036898095.1 Palaemon carinicauda
ATTTATTAATATAACTATGATCACGGTGATAGAGCGGTTTCTTAGGTGCACTGTCAAAAATTTGCCGTAAACCATGGAATAAATGTTGCCAGGCCTTTACCGTTTTAAAAAGGAGTGATATTACGGTCACAAATAACAAACTATGGTAAAATTACGGTCTCCTGTATATTACTGAAATACGGCTGAGAACAGTATATTTTTTACGGAGAATTTCCAATTAAAATTACGGTTATTTTTACGTATGAGTAAACTGATTCTTTGAATACAATGACAACAAAGGTCATGGCAAATTCCGCTGAAGTATCACAATGCATGTAACTCGATTAATAAATTGAAATCAACAAATTTTATCTTGTTAGCACACATATATACTTGAAAAACTGATGTGGCAGAGTATCAATATGATAAAAAAATAGTATATTCTTTGAAATACTTGAATGTATTCTGAAAAATTAAAAGTCGCTAAAATCCAATCCCCATAAAAAATTCCATGAAACAAATTGTAAACTATCATGATATATACATTACACTTATTCATCTTAAATATATATTGAAGAGATGACCCAAAAGGATACCTGACTTGACTTTATATCTCGATAAACTTCGCTGGGATAGCCGTATTTCATTAACATTTTGGCTATAACTAATCTATTTCTCTAGTTATTTTATTTTCATTTTACAATGGTTTTTCTTTTTAAACACCAATAACGTAATCTTAAATGGATATTTGAACCTATATGTTTATTATAATATATTTGCGCTTCTTCCATCGGCTATATCACCGCAAAAATATCGCAATTAAATAAATTAAATATCTACATAAAATTGCAATGTAAAATATAAAACCAAAAAACTGAAAATAGTGAACAGAAATTCCAGAAATATTTTTTTTTCTACGACCGCTACTTGCTATAAAAATATATATAAATAAAAAATATGATAAAATTCCCCATAAAAACTAATTATTATATAAAGCAGCGAACGAATATAATAAAAACAATTAATTCGTAGCAAGAGATTTATTTACTTGGCATATTTTAACACATATTATTATTATTATTATTATTATTAGCTCAGCCCCAACCCTAGTTGGAAGAGCATGATGGCTATAAGCCCTACGACTCTAACAGGGAAAATAGCCCAGTGACGAAAGTAAATAAGGAAATAAACAAACTATACGAAGTAATGAACAATTAAAATACAGTATTCCAAGAACAGTAACAACATTAAAACATCTTTCATATATAAACGATAAAGAGACTTTAGTTAGCCTGTTCACCATAAAAGCATTTGCTAAAAGTTTGAACTTTTGAAGTTCAATCTTTATTTCCTTATTTCCTTTCCTCACTGGGCGTAAAAGCATTATATATTTGTATGTTATATCTTATAAAAAAAATATGACAAATGTCTATTAAAAGGCCAATACAGGAACCTCAAAAATTAGCATAAATGTCATGAAAATGACAAGCGAAGAGAAAAACAGGGAAAGTCAAGACCAATCCTACAGACGAAAAACACAACCCATGGGATGTTAATAACAGCTTTATCTCCTCCGTACGCCAAAGGTATCCGTCCTGCTAAACGCCCCCCCCCCCCCTTTCCAACGTCAGGGACCCCCCTCCCCCCATTCGCCCCTTACTACTTCGACTACGCCTCGATACAAACAGTAATTGCCATTTCTTGATGAGCCGTTTCAAGCGGCTGTATTTACTTGCGATTGTTTCACAGAAACACATAAAAAAGATACAATCCAAATCCTCGTTGGTTCGGAAATAAGGCAAAACGGATATCTGGTTATGCTCTAGCAGTAGCTCAAGTCGAAATTATAATAATAATACGTCCCGACTGAGCTACGCGAATGGCAATCACGAAATCGTTCTTCTGGCGAGATCTGGCAACAACTTGGCCTGAGGGGCTCAATTCGGGGGGACAATAACGTCAAATTTTACTAAATATATTATTAATGCCTTCGATCCACGTTCACGAGATCTACTCTCTCTCTCTCTCTCTCTCTCTCTCTCTCTCTCTCTCTCTCTCTCTCTCTCTCTCTCTCTCTCTCTCTCTGTGAATATTTCAACGTAACGTGTTTATAATAAACAGTAGTAAATAATAAAAACTGTAAAATTAGTTAAAATCAATTACAATAGTTGAACTTAAACTTATCCTTGGTAATATTAACCTTATCGGGAATATGAAATCGAGTCAAATTCAAAGATTATAAAGTCTTTTCCAATAGACGATAAAATATAGTGACAATACGGGTATTTACTACAGTAATTAGTCGAATTGTACATATCGAAAAAAAACTTAGAAATACATGAGTCAAACACTCTCATATCTATTTTCTATGTTAATTACGATTAAACAAAACAAAGCTATTCTGTCAAAAACAAATGAATTGCTTCTATAGTAATTTTTCTAAGGCATAAATTAAGGCCTTTATTCAATGAAATATAAAGATGTCTTTCTCCCAGGATGATCTTTAGGTCTTCACCCCGCGGGGGAAGAGGTAAGTTTTTCTCCAAATGTTAGAATTAAGGTCTTTCTCACATACGAAGGATAAGGTATTTTTTTTTCCAATACAAAATGACAAATGTGTTGTCATCAAAAGGAAAACCACTGGTTCTTACCAAAGATACAGAATAACAATTTTCATTTAATTTTGGGGAAAAAGTATAATTGTTCTCAAACATGAAAGAAATATTTCAGGAAATGAATGGACGAGACGAGAATTAAGTTCAGGTTAAAATAAAGTATCTGAGTAGATAATTGCGAATTATAGCTAATACGCAGATCTTACAACAAAGGGTTCAAATTAATATAATTGCAAACGCACACGGAGATATTGTTGCTAAAAGTTCAAATCAATATATTTGCAACAGTAAATCCGCCAAAAATTCTATCTTTTACGAGGAAATACATTTACAATATTACAAATTATAACATATATACATCATAATATATTTACATTGATATTTTTTCATTTTACATAAACTGTACTTACAATAGCAATTTTTACTATTTATCAAAATATGTTATCAAATAAAAAAATATATCGACTAGAATATTTTTTAACAGAAGTTTTAAATCCTAAGCTATTTTATTTTATTAATATATTTACAAACGCACACGGGTGGAGAGAAGTAGCTCCTGATAGACACAAAGCAATTCATAACACAGAAGTCAAAGGCTTCCCCTAAAGCAGTCCCGAAAAGGACTGTATTTCTCGGGAACCCAACCATCTTTCTCCCGGCAAAATGCTCCCACACAATTCCAGCTAACCCCCGCCGTGCGTATATGTTTTAAACAATTATGGCCTTTAATAAAGGCAGCTGTAACACGCAGCCCCCCACAAACACTGCCGTTTTGCATCCTAATTTCCGCCTCGAATATGAATATTGATAAACACGGCAGCCCCAAGATGAACTTCATTCCAGAAATCAGAGAGATAAATTCGTTTATCGATTATAAAGTGCATTTTTTTTCCTGAGCGTATAAATGCGTCTCTCTCTCTCTCTCTCTCTCTCTCTCTCTCTCTCTCTCCTCTCTCTCTCTCTCTCTCTCTCTCTCTCTCTCAAATAAATCTAAAGTGAACATTTTATCATTGCATGATTCAATTTTAATATCTAAAGGTGAAAATCTCTCTCTCTCTCTCTCTCTCTAGTTTTTAGTCTAAATACACAGTCGGACAGGCAATGCCTTGTACGATTTTAATATACCATTTTCGAAAATCTTATTTTTTATCAATAATCGTAGACTCTCTCTCTCTCTCTCTCTCTCTCTCTCTCTCTCTCTCTCTCTCTCTCTCTCTCTTTATAATAAATAATTTCCTTTTCACGCATCGCTCACTTGATCAATAAAATACAATTTATCATTCGTGTAAAAGCATCATTCAACACCCAAATCGATGTTATTCTCCAGAATTACAGTAATTTGAACATTGCTTTCCTGAAACCGGGTTCTGTAGCTTTAAGTACATCGTTGTACATCGAAATCTAAATATTAAGAATCATACAATCAGCTACACACCCATATAGGCTCTAATATCATTATATGCTATTGAATAATTTTAAAATATTTAAAATTTCTATTGAAAAAAAATGCTTGAAACGTATTTTACATCTTTTTGAAAACCAAAAGCTCGAATCGCATAAATGCAATTTTATATTTAATTTACTTAAAAAAACTATTAATTAAGCAATAAAATATATCTAAATCCTTAAAAACGCACTTCATAATAGAATAACTGGCAAAACGTTCTCCATCATCTATTGATTGAGTGTAACGGCAATCTGGCGTCGCAATCGACCCTTGTAAATAAAACATATCACGCAACCGCAAAACTACAAACAAACAATCAAAAGTTGTCCCGAAAGAGAGCAATGAATTTCCTCACGTTCTTTCTTATTCCCATCTGCAAAAAAACCCGAAAAAAAAACTATACATGTTATTAAGTGATAAAGGAAGAGGACACGCCATCCACAAACGCAATCACTTACTATAACGCCACTCGAACAGTGGCGAAAAATAATACAATCATTACTAGGGGGCTGGCGTAAGTATGTCCCTAAATGGCGTGATATTGACCAACCTTTCAATAATAAATGACTATTACACTCATTATGGGAGTTAGCAGCAGGGGGGAAGCACAGGTGTGAAATCGACCAATTGGTTATCTATTGTAGCGACCCACAACAATATTCGATCTACAACTAGAACGGGAGGAAGTGTTCAGCGTTGGTGTAGCCGACATCAGGAGGCGTGACGTCACGGAAGTTGTAATGTTCGCGTTGAAGGAACGAATAAGGAAAAAAAAAAGTTTCAGCTTTCATCTCGGCGAGGGCATTCTGTACAATGTCTTTATTATATTTTCTCCTTTTTGATACTAAGGGATTGTTTCGTTATTAACATGTAATAATTGAAAGATGATATTATACAGGAGTTAACGAGCGCTACACAAAATGCCTTAATGTTCCATGCACTTATATATACAGTATACATACAGACACACACACACACACACATATATATATATATATATATATATATATATATATATATATATATATATATATGCAGTATATAAACTCACATAACGTCATACACCTTATACTTTTCCCCTTAGAATTGAGAATTCAGTTTCCGTGGATTATTTCAGAGCTGTGCAGGATCTAAATAATTTTTGCAAAGTTGAAGACAACTTATGGAAAAAAAGTCGCTACTAACCTGTATCAGATAAGATCAGTACTGTAACAAAAAAATGAAAACAAGACTACCAGTATACTGGTCTGTAACAGATAAGACCAGTTGTGTAGTGTTCTGTATCGGACCAAATGAAAAAATTCCAGCAGTATACTGGTCTGTAACAGATAAGACCAGAAGTGTAGTGTTCTGTATTGGACCGAATGAAAACAGGGCCAGCAGTATACCGGTCTGTAACAGATAAGACCAGAAGTGTAGTGTTCTGTATCGGACCAAATGAAAACAGACATTTTTCAGAACCATTCACCAAAATCCATTACACCAAACTCAAAGTCGCCTTAAAGCCCAAAACAATAAAGAGAGAAGTCATTATTACTTATTATTACTGGATCAGATTATCGGTTACTGTTCTGACATTGATAAAACAGCCGTTCAATATGATCACTGAGATTTTTCTTCATATAATTTTAAAATTAAATTCTTGATATAAAAAGGGGGAATAATGAAACATTCCTCCGAGGCTCCATCGATTTCCATTTACTTTTGTTCAGGAATAATTAATATGGATAAATATTTACTACCAATATATGACTGCCACCATGAATCAATCGTCACTTTCGTCTGGAGTTACAATAATTATCGTTATATTCCATCATGTTATTGGATTTAATCTATTCTGTAATGATTTCAGCATGTTGGCAATATACAGTATATACTGAATGTATGTATGTATGTATGTATATATATATATATATATATATATATATATATATATATATATATATATATATATATACAAGCATACAAGTATGTATATATATGTATATATATATATATATATATATATTTATATAAAATCTATATATATATATATATATATGCAAACTCATACCAGTATATACATATATATATGTGTATATATAAACATACGCATATACATCATTTATGTATTTATATATGTATATCTAGGCAAACATATGTATATATAAACATACGCACACATTATGTATGTATGTATGCATGTATGTATACCTATGTAGATATGATTCAAGGAGAAATGTAGCAGACGCCCTTTCTTTACTAAGAAACATCAATCAATTCAAACGTATTTTAATATATTTGCAACGGACGTTGTAAACAAACTTTGCGAGAGCAAAACGAAAAACATATTATAGATTAGGTGTCGGTAACAGGCTGTTTTATAACTTGCAAACTCCAAAACGACTGTAATGGTTAAAGAAATCACCGAACATCTGCATGCGACAGGTTGAATGATTAACAAAGAGCTCACACACGGACAAACACACACACGCACGCGCGCACGCGGGCACGCAAGCGTCTCTGAGGCAATTCCAGATTACTACATCGGTTCAAAAGCATCACACATTCGTTACACGTATCATATTTCGTTTGATATGCCATAAAATATCAATGTGTCACAAATATATGTCATCCCCTACGATCAACCCCCTTCCATACAGGAGACTCTCTCTCTCTCTCTCTCTCTCTCTCTCTCTCTCAACCGAGATCACGGAGATGAATTTTTCGTCGGATCGGGACGTGATAAATCCTCAGCGTTATCTACAGCTATCAAACTAAACAGCCATCACCCTCCACCCCCTACCGAGAGAGAGAGAGAGAGAGAGAGAGAGAGAGAGAGAGAGAGAGAGAGAGAGAGAGAGAGAGAGAGGAAAAAAAGACGGAAAAACAATTCGCTAAAACCCGGCGGCGATAACCGGAACTTCCTGGATGCTGGAAGGGGAAGAGAGAGGGGGGATGGGAGAGGGGAGCTGGAAATGGAGGGCAAACTAGGGTGCTATGGAGAAGATGGGTTTCCCCCTACAAGCACAGGCAAAATGTCCAAAGTTGATGATAATTTCATTCTATAAGCCATCCGCATGAAATATGAACAAACTTGCGCCATTATTTAAACGATAGTTGCTGGAAACTTTGATGATCCCGCCCGATATGCGCCAGTGGACGGGACTCGCTCTCCCCCTCCCTCTTTCTCTCTCTTTCTTATACTCCAGGATTCTATCTGGCCCTATCCAACCTATAAGGACCCATAGAAACCGGGGTCCCCCCTATAGAAGCGAAACTGGCCTCGTCAAACTCCGCTCTTTGGCGCTAGATATATTACCTTCAAAATTTGGTGGAAAGAGGTTAAAATGACCTAGAAAATGACCCGAATTCCAACCTTTTCTCTTTCTTCGCGGGAAATGGATGGGGAAGATGACAAGCTAATGAATCTACTAAACTGCTCAAGAGTCGAGAAAGTGACAAGAAAAGTTTACACATCATCTTCCCGGATAAAAAAAGAAGATAAAATAGCGAAAGGACAGATTACCTAAAAGGCTAAATAGATTTATTTCATTATGTATAGCCATTTCTCATCGCGTAAAAGCCGTAAATTCTCTCTCTCTCTCTCTCTCTCTCTCTCTCTCTCTCTCTCTCTCTTAAAAAAAAAAAAAAAAAAAAAAAATAACTGTAAACGACATCATCAGTAAATACGTAAATGGAATACGCTTTGGCATTGGTAATTCACCAAAGGCTTTCTAAGTCGGCATGCGAAGGAAGGTCTGATAAGGGCTCTGTATAACACAACCCATATTAATACGAAGATATTCAAGGGCAAATGGTTGGAATATCAAATAACCATATTCATTAGACACATTATATATATTCCAGTGTACGCGATCCGTCAAAAATGACGGCTAAATATTTAGATATGCATACACGTACCCCCCTTCTCACCAGGGTATGACTACTTCCTCTAACCCATGCCCGCATGCCCAAGAAACGGGGACAGCTTGGAGTGACGGTATATATATATATATATATATATATATATATATATATATATATATATATATATATAAAAAAGAAAGATATTAGGCCTGTACTTATTATATTTACGACATATTTCCTGGCTAACTCACCGACAGTTTTATTTTTTTCTATAGCATCGTACATCTGTTAACAAGTCATTCACACTTCCTCTTCCTTTTTGAAAACTACTTATCATTTCATTTCCACTGCTCCGACTTTAACCACTTACTGTAGTACTTCCTCCTCCTCTCTCTCTCTCTCTCTCTCTCTCTCTCTCTCTCTCTCTCTCTCTCTCTCTCTCTCTCTCTCTCTCAATAATTTCTCCGAGGCTATAATTCTCTCATTGCCCGCAGTCAACAAACATTAAAAGGGCGGCCTCTTCCTCTAGACGAGGCTTGATGAAAATATGAAGCACCCCCACAACTACGTCAGCCTTTGCGTAGAAAACAATTAGAAAATTATTTCTATCTAAATTACTTATTTTTATCCAGGATAATAAAAACCGAAAAATTTATCAAACCAAAATCTCGACTACGTTTATCCACGCATCTGTACTTACAGTCCTTTATGCAAAACGAAATATCGAGTTGAACAGATGTATTAAAGCATCTACTCTTTGAGTGGTTTCGCCTGGGGCTCTGATCCCGAGGTCGGTAAGAGAATCCAGACATTAATGTATTAAAATGTATTGCTTATTTGAATATATATATATATATATATATATATATATAAAATATATATATATATATAAAATATATATATATGTATACACACATACCTTTTATGGCTATACAAAAGGAACACACGAGCAATTAAATGAAGGTTTGCAAAGGGGATAAATTCTAGAGCCGGTTAAAATAAAAAGGGGGGGAAAAATGGCGGAGAAATAATTGCATCTATCGAAAATTTTCTTAACGATGAAGTATCCACTCATAACTTTCGGGATAACAGGTCAGCAAACACAAGTAAGAGAAACAAATACTAGATTTTTTTTTTTTTTTTTTTGGTGCCGGTGTACTTTTCCGTACGTGGCTCGTCGACAAAACATGGGTGGCTTGAAACTAAAGAAATATAAGAAATGAGAGAGAGAGAGAGAGAGAGAGAGAGAGAGAGAGAGAGAGGCTTCACCCCATGCCAAGGTTTTTCATTGATTATTAAATGATACATGCATATGTTATATATATATATATATATATATGTATATATATATATATATATATATACATATACAGCGCCCCACAACGGTCGACTACCAACCAAGTATAAATTAATTGCTCAGTCAAGCATATGAATGGAGAATTTCGAGTGGTAACTCTATATATATTTCACGAGAGAGAGAGAGAGAGAGAGAGAGAGAGAGAGAGAGAGAGAGAGAGATTAAACGAGCCTATTTCAGTGAATGGCCATACTATGAAACTTGCCCTAAGCACCAACAGTCCCGAGTAAATACCATAAACTAAGATCTGAACAAGGCGTCCACCCTCAGACGAATCAAGACTTGAATTCCTTACCAGAAACATACCATGTCTAATTATATAATTACATGCCCAAACCCATACCCATACCTTTTGATCTCTCTCTCTCTCTCT
>NC_090765.1:38784258-38786758 GCF_036898095.1 Palaemon carinicauda
TCATACATAAGAAGTCATTGACAACCATTCGTATACTCATGTGTACAGATTGTACATATGTAATTATATATTGATATATATGCATGTATATGTACATGTATGTATAATTATGTGTATATATACATACATGAAAAGTGTTCCACCCAGCAATTTCGCTTAGAAATCCATCTGATGAACTGAAAAGACCCGGATGTTTAAAATGATCTAATTAGTGAAGGTAGGTGTTGCAGGTGTTCCCATTTGATTATTGGATAATTGGTGATGCGTGTACATTATATATATATATATATATATATATATATATATATATATATATATATATATATATATATATATATATATATTCCTCAGAAATGTTACAGGGGAAAAGGTTCCCTGTTGCTCCGATTTCTTTTAATTTTTCTACAATGTATTTATAATTATCATATACTCTCTCTCTCTCTCTCTCTCTCTCTCTCTCTCTCTCTCTCTCTCTCTCTCTCTCTCTCTCTCTCTCTCTCTCTCTCTCTCTCTCATTTTAGTTTGTTACAGGAACTGATCAGTATCTTCATTGATATACTTAATTTCTGTCATATTTAATTTTGCATTGAGTTCACCTTTTCATAATTCAATTGTATAGTGTATATTGATGATATACGTATGTACTCTAAACAAAGAAAGATGTTAATACCAAAAGTGTTGAGATGGCATGTCGGGACGTTGCGTGTCAACCCCGAAGCTTGAACCGAAATAACTTTATTCTGCTATAGTAAATTTTGTAAATCAAACTCTGCAATTGCTTATTTTATTGAACTGATTGTGAAAATATCCTAATTTGTTTTACACATTTCAAAATTTACGTTTCCTAACATCCTGTCGTAAAATGTAGAGTATGTACACCTTAAATAAAAGTTTAATTCTTTTCAAAAGATAGATTTATTGGAAACGTTAATGACAACAGTTATATCTTCATAAAAACGAAACGTAATCAGGTAAGTGAAATAAACCAAGGGAATTTTTTAGTTTCAAGTTTAAGACTGCCTTTATCATTTTTAAGATTTATTTGATTTCAAAGATTATCGGTTGATGAATAAATACTGACCAAATTAAATACGTTCATTGCTATTACATTTTTCTTTGATATTTAGGTTAATGATTTAGCCATGATTATGCTAATAAGTACTTGCCTATAGCTCAGTTTTAATTTTTATAGACGCCCCTTCCTGTTACTTAAAAAAAATGTTGATAATGATAGTATTAATAACAATATAGATAAAAATGATGATAAGGATTATAATGAAGATGCTATTCAATATATATAACCTTTTAATGTATCAGGTTAAAACAAGAAAGGCGCAATTAAAAAAAAAAGGCTGAACTAAAAAATTCTGAGATTTTTTTACCTTCTCTTTTGTTCAATCGTTCGGAAAGAATTTTGAGGTTATCCATTATCTTTTTCTGTCTTTTTATTCTTCTTGTTAATAACCAACGTCAACGATTTTTACAGATCCAATTGCTCTTGGGTAGCGAACCAGTTCTTATGATCTTAACCTATTCGTGAATTCGTTTACCTTGGTACTGTTTACAACATCTGGTGGAAGCTGTATGAGAGAGAGAGAGAGAGAGAGAGAGAGAGAGAGAGAGAGAGAGAGAGAGAGAGAGAGAGAGATTAACTTCTTGAAAAAGGAGAAACAGATGTCACCAAAGGTACGAAGACTATGATGCGGAAGAAGAAATTGAAAAAAAAAGATGTTCCTGAAAAGAGAAGAGAGGAAAAGAAGACGTAAAGGGGGGGGGGGAGGGACTGCGGGGGAGATAGGGGGAGGGGGAGAGAGAAGAGAGTAGGAAGGATGAGCCTGAAGAGGCGAAGTATCATTATCATTGAGTTGAGATCTGCTAAAATTTGTGCAAGTGATCTCGACGCCCCAAGAGCTCAGTTAATAAAAAGCAACGAGTGCCCGGCGCGATTTAATTTCGAGGGTCCTCCACCAGCAGACAATGCGACGGATTTTCAACGCGACCTGACTTCAGGGGACAAGAGGTAGGAAGGAGTCCTACGGCGGCGACACCGCACTGACGGAAGGTGTCGGGTACACATACACTTACATGCCTCGTTTCCATTGTGTTTTGTGTATGTGTATTTTCCATCGTTATAACTCCTAAGGTTTTTTCACTAGGCTAAATCTTTAGTATACTAAAAGGCAGGGGTGTGTATCTTCAGTCTATGATAAACTCAAAGTTTTTTTATATTCTGACTTTTTACAAATTTTGTCAGACGTTACAATGATTTGCAAAAAAAGGTAAAAAAAAGACAAATTAAATCCCTTAGTAATATAAATTTAAATGCATCTTTAATCAAAATTTAAATACATCAATAACCTTTATCATTTAAAGACACACGCAAATATATACATATATATATATATATATATATATATATATATATATATATATATATATATATATATATATATATATATATATATATATATATATATATATATATATATATATAAACGTG
>NC_090765.1:38794258-38796758 GCF_036898095.1 Palaemon carinicauda
GGGGAGACGGGGAGGGGGGAAATTATAAAGTAAAACTCACGATCGGAGCTTCAAAACGACGGGTTTACAAAAGTTCCGTCAACTCAATTAAAGATCTCATTATTCTGTATTTTTGGTTCTGTGGCACTGATGTGATTAGACGTTTTTAGGTTACATCCAAATTATATTTTCAATTCCTCTCATCTCACCCTCCCCCCCACCCACTCAATCCCCTCTTCTCCCCCTTACAATTCGTAACACCTCTTCCATTCCCCTCCCCCTTTTCCTACCCCCCACCACATTCAGCACCCCCTCTCATAGACTCCGTAGCCTTGCCACCAAGTAATCGATGTTCTTCGCTGTCATTTAGAAAAAGAGAGACACAGCGCATGCGTCGTTACCTTTTTTCATTTGGGTATTGGTGATTCGTTATATTACGGAGATTCACATTCAATTTTGTATGTATTATATATGTTTATATGGTAAAATACAAATGTAGATACAATATTTGTATTGAGTCACAAACATCCATGCGTAGTCTGTTTGTGCAAAGTTCAGTATAATCAGTATATGTTTGTACGTAACTAACTCATTTCTATACATGTTTATGTAGTAAAAATCCTATATATGGGTTTATAACTACTTGAATTTTGCAAGCTTAAATATTTGTATTGTTTTCTAACTTAACAAATCATATTATGAAATTTCCATAAAATAGTCTGTATATTTTCTCTATTGATAATTCTTATTGTAGTTGTAATCGAAGCGGTTTCACACAAGGTGGAATTAGTTTGAAGGCAAGCGATTATTTTTATGTTGAACCTGCTGACATAAGTCTCATTTATGAAATATCTATTTAAATGTTGGTATTGATCTTGAAATGTTATTTTAATTGTTTCATTACTTCTCTTATAGTTTATTTATTTTTTATCTCCTTATTTCCTTTCCTTACTAGGGGCTATTTTTTCCCGGTTGGAGATCTTGGTCTTATAGCATTCTGCTTTTCCAACTAGGGTTCACGCTTAGCTAGTAATAATAATAATAGTAATAATAATCTAAGCAATTCCACACAAGACGGAACTAGTCTAAGAGCAGTCCAATCGTGATTTGCATAATTGGTTGAAGTATTTATAGTTTATATAGGAAATATTATTTTTGATGTTGTTACTGTTCTTAAAATATTCTATTTTTCCTTGTTTCCTTTCCTCACTGGGCTATTTTCCCTGTTGGGGCCCCTGGGTTTATAGCATTCTGCTTTTCCAACTAAGGTTGTAGTTTAGCAATTATTATTAATAATAATAATCAAAGCAATTTCATACAAGCCGGAATTAGTCCTTAAAAGCAATCCATTAAGGATTTGCACGTTTCAGCCAATGAATTCTTATTTTCCAACCCCCCCCCCCCCCCCTCCACTAAAGACTGACCCTCCCCATATATAGGTGACACCCTAAATCCCTTCTGAAGCCTTCCCCTCCTCCACTCCTTCCCTCTCTTATTCCCTTTCTGGTTAGTCGGCATCCCCGCACTTTTTATGCATTCACTGAGGTAAACGATCTCGGCCTTAATCGTAGTTTGAACAGCGACACACATATCCGGCTGGCCTAATGTTAGCATGGTTAGGAAGGTGGGAGGAGAAGATGACCGGGTAGGGGAGGGGAGGGGAAGGGTTAGGGAGGTGGTGGTTTTGTCTGTTTGTCTGTTGTTGTTGTTAGTAGTTTGGATGTGCTTTTCGAATTTGATGTATATTTAAATGGAGTTTTAAATGTTAGGAATATTTAACAGCGTGTAGGTATTGAGAAATGTTCTTAATTGCGTAAAAATTTGATGTTAGGAGTATTTAACAGCGTGCAGATTTTGAGAAATGTTCTTAATTGCGTAAGAATTTGTTGTTAGGAGTATTTAACAGCGTCCTTATATTGAGAAATATTCTTA
Organism: Palaemon carinicauda; assembly: GCF_036898095.1. NCBI lineage: Eukaryota > Metazoa > Arthropoda > Malacostraca > Decapoda > Palaemonidae > Palaemon > Palaemon carinicauda. Next base: position 38,796,170 of record NC_090765.1, read on the forward strand.
ATTGCGTAAGAAATTGATATTAGCAGCATTTAACAGCTTGCAGATTTTGAGAAATGTTCTTAATTGCGTAAAATTTGCTATTAGGAATATTTAACAGCTTGCAGATTTGAGAAATGTTCTTAATTGCGTAAAATTTGCTATTAGGAATATTTAACAGCTTGCAGATTTTGAGAAATGTTCTTAATTGCGTAAAATTTGCTATTAGGAATATTTAACAGCGTGCAGATTTTGAGAAATGTTTTTAATTGCGTAAGAATTTGATATTAGGAATAGTTAACAGCGTGCAGATATTAAGAAATATTTTTAATAGTATAAGAATTTGATAATAGGAATATTTAACAGCGTGCAGATTTTGAGAAATGTTTTAAATAGCGTAGAATTTGATGTTAGGAACATTTAACAGCGTGCAGATTTTGAGAACTATTCAATTGCTTAAAGATTTGTAAACTGTAGTCATATATCAGTATTGAAGAATAATTATATTTAGATATTTTAGATCATTTGATCATGTATAGATATAAAAATTACATATATTTTGATATCACGATTTTTTTTTATAAATTAGCTATTGACACACTTGTTCTAAATA
>NC_090765.1:38801758-38806758 GCF_036898095.1 Palaemon carinicauda
TTAAAGTAGGGTGCAAGAAGTCGAAGTGTAATATTTCTTTCGTTTTATGACATACGAGAAACAGGCACGTCAGCCTAAAATACTCGGCCATAGAGAAATTCGCGCTGACGCTTTTGCGAAAAAAAGAAAAAAAAAAGGAAAGAGGCCAAATAAAACTTGAAAATAACGAAGTGAAGGTTATAAAAGAGCAAAAACAGGGGAGATTAAAATGCACGTGAATGTAAAATGATAAAGATAAAAGAAAATAAAGGAAAAAGAAATATAGATGGAAAGAACAACTTTGATTTCGAAATGTGTATTTAAATAGCGACATACATAACAGGATACAGTAAAGCGGAGAAGGGGGAAGGGGAATAGCGAAGGGTTAGGGTCCAGTTGAGAGAGAGAGAGAGAGAGAGAGAGAGAGAGAGAGAGAGAGAGAGAGAGAGAGAGAGAATGTCTGATAAACACAGACGTCTATACAATACGCTACTGGGACGAACGAAATACCAGTGGTGTGGTTGTATCGTCATGCATTTTGTTTGATGAAAAGATGTGTTGAACCAAATGAGTTTTAGCTTTGACTAAAGATTTCGATGAGTTTTAGCTGTGACTAAAGATTTCGATGAGTTTTAGCTGTGACTAAAGATTTCGATGAGTTTTAGCTGTGACTAAAGATTTCGATGAGTTTTAGCTGTGACTAAAGATTTCGATGGGTGTTAGCTTTGACTAAAGATTTCAAGGAGTTTTAGCTTTGACTAAAGATTTCGATGAGTTTTAGCTGTGACTAAAGATTTCGATGAGTTTTAGCTGTGACTAAAGATTTCGATGAGTTTTAGCTTTGACTAAAGATTTCGATGAGTTTTAGCTGTGACTAAAGATTTCGATGAGTTTTAGCTGTGACTAAAGATTTCGATGGGTGTTAGCTTTGACTAAAGATTTCAAGGAGTTTTAGCTTTGACTAAAGATTTCAAGGCGTTTTAGCTTTGACTAAAGATTTCAAGGCGTTTTAGCTTTGACTAAAGATTTCAATGAATTTAAGCTTTGACTAAAGATTTCAATGAATTTAGGCTTTGACTAAATATATCAATAAGTTTAGCTTTGACTAAAGATTTAAATAAGTTTTAGCTTTGACTAAAGATTTTTTCTCAAAACATCCTGAAAAATTGATAAATAAAAATGTATTTTCTACTTCATTATTATCTGCTTCAATAAGGAAAAAAAGATATTTTAGAAAATTCAGGACAGCTGTTCTGAACACAGTAGATATTTAGTCTTTTCCTAAAATTAAAGACCCACTTTTAGCACGTCATTAGTATCGGCTTCAATTTAAAGAAAAAAAAAAGTATATTTTAGAACAGTTGGTCTGAACTACGATAGATAATGTTCAGTTTGTGCTTCAAGCAGACGACTGGAATCCGGGCTAATCCCAAATGACGGATTGACCTGCCTGTATGTATGTATGTATGTATGTAGTGTATGCGATTTGGAAGCCCTACGCTATGCAAGCAGTCCCTGATGAGGGTGTATTTGACAAATAGCTAATGCAAGCAAGCATGATTCTCGGTCAAGCTTGATTGACTCCCGGTTCACGAGAGGTGTTGAACTGGTAAGTAAAGCAAGCAACCGGGTACATTAGTCAGGCTTGATTGAGGGCGTGTTATGCAAGGTGGGCATGTACGTAACCATCCCCTCCCTCGCAACCCCCCCCCCCCATTTATTCTTCTATTTTATTTTTGTCGGCTTCCATCACCAACTTCCTATGAAAAGCTCCTGGTGGATGTCGATTCAATGCTGTTTGGTGAGAAAACATTTTTTGGGGGGAAAATAGAATCTTAATTTTTGAGTAATTCCGACTCCCAGTGACCGAAGTCGAAGGAAATATATCTCCTTAATGATAAGAAGGGCATTGATTTTATTAAAATGTCTCCTTAGTTATGAGAGCATCGATTTCATTAAAATGTCTCCTTAGTTATAAGAAGGGCATTGATTTTATTAAAATGTCGTCTTGATGATAAGGGCATCGATTTTATTAAAAGGTGTCCTTAATTATAAGCTCATCGATTATATTAAAAAGTCTCCTTAAAGATAAGGGCATCGATTATATTAAAAAGTCTCCTTAAAGATAAGGGCATCATTTTTTATGAAAATGTCTCCTTAATTGTAAGGACACAGATTTTATTAAGATGTCTCTTTAATTATAAAAAGGGCATCGATTTTATTAAAAGGTGTCCTTAATTATAATCTCATCGATATTATTAAAAAGTCTTTAATGGTAAGGGCATCGATTTTTATGAAAATGTCTCCTTAATTATAAGGACAGATTTTATTAAGACGTCTCCTTAACTTTAAGAAGGACATAGATTTTATCAAAATGTCTCCCTGATCATCGATTTTCTTAAAATGTCTCCTTAATTATAAGAGTATCGATTTATTCACCTATGACATTAGATCTAAGTTGGTATTTCAAGTTAGGTTAAGCGAATGGAGCAGGCTAGCGATGGAAAATCATTGGTGTGCCCTTCTTCGCATTTTTTTTGTTGACGGGTTCTTCGGAGACAGAGCCTCAATAATTTATCTGAGACGCATTTCGGGCGGACATAATATCTGAATAATTGAATCGAGATGCATTTCATGGTGACAGTGTTTGAATGATTCAGTCGCGATGCAAATCATTGATACATTATGACTCATTGATGTAAGTTGGATACATTTCACAGAGACATCGTCAGGGACTGATGTAACTAGTTGCATTTCACCCAGCGTGATGGGCGATTGATGTGACAGAGTTCTGCTTTTCATGTGGATGGAGTTCCTTTTTTTTACGTTGATGTATTTCAATGGAAAGAAATGTTTTGAGCAGTTTACTTGGGATGTTGGAATGTTCAGGCTTATTCGTTATTTGTAATGTGTGGATGTTGGTTTTGGTGACTTTAGGTTGTTTTGAATTTTATGTGGAATTTATTTGTAATGTATGAACATCCAATAGGATTTATTCTACAATAAGATTATTTCGATATTTCAAGTGATATTGTCTTAACGTTATTTTTTGTTTGGGGGGGGGGATTTTCACAATGAGATGTTTTTATTTTTTTGCATTTTCAAAAAGGTTTTTTTATATTTTTGCGTTCAAAGGAAGAGGTTTTTAGTTTTTTTGCATTTAAGGTATTTTTTTTATTTTCAAGATGTTTACTTTAGTGCATTTCAGAAACATTTATTTATGATTTTTTACATTTTCAAAAAGATTAATTTATTTATTTTTTTTTTTGCATTTTCGAAAATGTATGTAATTATTTTTTTTTTTTTTTTTTTTTTTTTTGCATTTTTAAAAGAGATTTATCCATTTTGGCAATGTTTCAACTATTTCAGTTGGCTTTGTTGCGTGGTGACTGTGACATATTTCATGGAAGCAAAGTTTAAATGGTTTAAAATAAGTTATATTTTATGATGACATACGGTTTTAATTCCTTTGAATTATAATGTTTAAACTTTTCACTAAGACATATATCGTTGAGACCCATGTTTTAAAATCGTAAGTTAAATATATATTTCATAGTGACAAAAGTTTGAATAGATTCATCACTTCATAATTCATGAAGTTATAGTGTTTTCATTTTTTTGTGATTTACTTCATGTCTTTTTTTATTTCTATTATGTTTAATTATCTTACATTCCTTATTTCATAAAGTCAAGAATTGATAACATTAAATAACTTTTATTATAATGATCGAGGCTTTCTTCGATAGCAGAAAAGTGTCTTAGACCCGTCAAAAAGGATGGCTAAATAATTTGATATATATACACATTTATAGATTCAAAGCGTCCCACCCCCTCCCCTTTTCCTAATTACAATACGCAGTTTGAGCAAATTGTGGAAGATTGTGGTTTCCGAGTGGTTGCCGCTCAGCATGACGGGAAAGATGTATATATTTTGTGTGTGTATATATATATTATATATATATATATATATATATATATATATATATATATATATATATATATATATATATATATATATATATCCAGACACTTGCTCTTTATTATGAAGGGGAGTTTTATTATTTCTATTTATATATTTGTTATAAAACCCCTTGTAGTTAAGGCATGGTTATTACATTACAAAATTAACTTGAGAATATAAAAAAAATGTTATGACCAGACCCTTGTTCATTTGTTCACCCACTTCTTAACAGCAGCGATACGAAATCATTTCTCTCCACCCACTCCTAAATCCTCCCCCCCCCCTCCCCTTCCCCCTCCCCCTCAAAAGCGGACAGTGGTCTTCTGGCGATGGGTCGTGTTAGGAAGATATCATTAGGTTTTAAAGGAACGCCGTCATTCAGGGCCTCTGAATGTTGCATTAAACTTCCATTGGAGGACCGTCTCCCACCATGATTAATGTGACCTTCTCAGTTTTGATGGAACAAAACGCCTCGTCAATACATCGACCAGGCAGGCGGCCTCTTGCCTCTCTCTCTCCCCCTTTCCCTTCTCCTTCCCTCCTCTCTCTCTTCCCTTCCCTTCCCTTCCTGGTGCTCCTCCAAACCCCGTGCTTCTTCCTTGCAGGGGTTTAAGAGGTTGGAGAGGAGGAGGCGTTGAGAATGGAGTGGAGAAGTAGGGAGTATTCGCGAAGATGGCAAACTAGTGTACAAACAATTTATTATTATTGTTACTAGTGGACGCGCCCCGTCAAAAATACGGCTAAGTATTGGGATAGATATGCACGCACACCAATCCCCCTCACTAGGGTATGGCTACTTCCTCTCTCTTTCCCCCCCCCCCCCATACCCGAGGGAAGGGGAGATTGTTGTTGTTGATTTTGCTGCGATGGATTTCCAAGGTGGCAAGGTTGATAAAAAGTGTTATTATTTACATTCATGTAACGTACGTATATAAACATAAATGAGACCTAATTTTTTTACTAGTTTCGAATTGCTAGTTACTAGTTTCATGCAATTCTCTCCATCTATAAAAATTGGTCTGTGGCTTATATCCGCGAATATTGTCAAAAAGTTGATTTA
>NC_090765.1:38816758-38818268 GCF_036898095.1 Palaemon carinicauda
GTTTTTGATATTATCAGACTTGCAATTGTGTATACAAACAAGACGAAATTTAGTATTCTCTTTTCCACACTTAATACATGTTTATCTCTATCACATCTTAGCTATATATATATATATATATATATATATATATATATATATATATATATATATATATATATATATTATAATGAAATATTAATACAGATAGATAGGTAGATGTATTGTTTGTAATTAGAAAATGGTAATGGAGAGTAAGTCTTAAAATCTAATATAAGACAGTGAAAACCTGTTTTAATCAATTTTGCGCTTAGAAACAGGCAAAGCTACTGCTCTAGAAGTTAGCATTACTGAAGGGCGAGGGTCCAAATGTTTTGTATCAACTCTAGAAGCGACAGAGAGAGCATGAGAGAGATATAGAGATAGAGACCAAGAGAGAGAGAGAGATAGAGAAAGAGAAAAAGAACTTCCTAATTCGGGATTGAGAAGAGGCCGATGAAAGGGGGTGGCGGTAGCGGAATCCGTCGGGTAAATAGCAGTGGATGTTTACATAAGATATATATTTAAACTGGCCACCCATAGCCCGTTCCTCTTCTACCTCCTAACCCCCCCCCCCCCCCCCTTTTCTCCCTTCTTCGTCCTTCTCGAAGCCTATCTTTGTGTTGGGGGGGGTGTCTTCTATTCCCCCCCCCCCTTCTCTCTTATCCCCTTCCCTCCTCGTGTTGGTTTACTTGGATGTAAGTAAACTTTCTTGCCTATCGCTAACTAATGTCAAAATTACTCATTTTACAAAGAACCTTATGGTCATTAATCTCTCTCTCTGTCTCTCTCTCTCTCTCTCTCTCTCTCTCTCTCTCTCTCTCTCTCTCTCGAGGAAATTATTCCTTTTTATTTTTTCTATTTTTAACTATATCCTAATTATCCATTTTCTTGCAAAGGATTGTTGTAGTACAGCCATATTTATAGCTTAAATACTTCTTAATAAGAGGGGTTTCATCCGAGCCAAATTGATATGTAAGGTATTTAGTTCTTTACTTTTTATATATGTGATTTAGTTATTTTTATTATTTTATTTTGGTTTTATAGCTTGTATTTTATTTTGTGATTTAGTTATTTCTATTATTATTATTTTATTTTTGCTTTTATAGTTTGTAATTTATTTAATACTAATGTATATGTATATATATATATATATATATATATATATATATTATATATATTATATATATATATATATATATACTATTTATACCAATTAATTTTCAATAATATCTTTGATGGGATTATGACCCAACTCGTTTGCTTCGGAGGAAGGGCTTTGAAGTAGAGGTCAGAGGAGGTCAAGGGCTGATTGGTACCCCTTCTCTTTCCTTGGCTTCATGCAGTGGCTGAGAAATTACGGCTACTCACTTATTTTCTATTTTGTCTTTTATAAAAAACTAAAAATACTTCAATTACTGAAAAACATTTTTAGATGATTTAGCTTTTGTACATATATATTTTTATACATATTTTTGTGTATTTGAAATAA
>NC_090765.1:38826268-38874254 GCF_036898095.1 Palaemon carinicauda
TCTCTCTCTCTCTCTCTCTCTCTCTCTCTGCGCGCGGCTTGGAGATAACATTTAAAATTATTCATGCATAATCAAGTATTGTAATGAGGAAATGTGGTCGGGGGGGGGGGGGGGGGAGACTCTGAACATACACCTAGATTAATCCGAGTTCATCGAGAATGTAATCGTGAATTGAACGTTTAACGGCAATGCAAAATAGTGGTAAGGAAGACGGTATAACTCGCATGACGTAACAAGAAGAGCAAAATGAAGAATAAGAAGAAGAGGAATAGCAGGCGAACGCCGAGAAAACAAGCCTCCTCCTTACCCGAACGTCTGAGGATTAATCAACGTAAAGTTATGGGAAAAAGCCTTTGCCCATTGAAATTCGCCACGATGATATGAAAATTTCACCACTACATCTGCAGCCCCCTTTCCCCCCTCCCCCCTCCCCCTCCCCCTCCCCCTCTTTTCTTCCTTCTCCCCCTCCTTCAGTCGTTTCTCCCTCCTCCCAGGCAGTCACCTTCCTTTTTGCCCATAGAACAAATGCCATAAGATGGTCATAGAATTTATCACATTCCCGAATATTATTAGCCTTTCGATATTATTTTTCGATATCGTATGAGTATATTGGATTTCCTGCCCGACCATTTCAAGAATTTCATTATAGCCTTCGGTCCTGCATCGATTAAATGTTAATATAAAAAAAGCGCCACTTGTCTAGATTAATATTTCTGCCCCTCCGCTTACAACTCTCTCTCTCTCCCCCCCCTATCTCTAACCCCCCCTCCTCCTCCCTCACTCATCTTCCTCCTCCTCCACCTCCTCCTCCCTAGTCACTTATTTCTCCCTTCCCTCATTCTGTTCCCTCCTGCCTTACCCATCCCTCCCTTACGTTTACTCTCTCTCTCCTGAGATTTTTGTATATATTAGAGAAAATACAGCTTCGGGTATTGAATTTCCGATTTGGGAGAGGGAGATGAGAGAAAGTAAGAGCGAAAGAAGGAAAAAGAAAGGAAGTTGTGTATGTATGTATGTATGTATGCATATATGTAGGTGTTCTAACACATGCACACACACACATCTCAGTCTGTGTTCTATTCTTTATGCAGGTTCGAATTGTTTTATAGTCTTGTTAATGATGGGGACCTCTTTGTGGGTTTTTTTTTTTTTTTTTTTTTTTTTTTTTTTTTTTTTTTTTTTTTTTTTTTTTTTTTTGACAAAGGCGAGGTCGATGCCTTGGAATGATATGCGTATTTTTGCTATGTTCATTTACAAAGTGATTTCTTATCTCTATGGAAACTTGGGATTTGTGGCCGGCCGGAGACGTTGATTGGGTCACTGTTACAGTGATAGTGGTTATGATTGTGATTGTTGTAGGGTAAAACTTTGGGGTTTAACAATATGATAAAAATTTGGTATAAAGTTAAAAGCAATGCATCTCTCTTTCTCTCTACTTTTGTCTATATATATATATATATATATATATATATATATATATATATATATATATATATATATATATATATATATATATATAATTGGTGTGTGTGCATATATCGATAGGTATATATTTATATATACATATATATCTATAGTAAATAGCTAGATAGATGTATATACTATATATATGTGTGTATATATATATATATATATATATATATATATATATATATATATATATATATATATATATATTTATATATATATGTATGTATATATATATATTTATATATATATATATATATATTATATATATATATATATATTTATATATATATATATATATTTATATATATATATATATATATATATATATATATATATATATATATATATATATATATATATAAAATTGCGTTGTAGTCGAAAGCGACTCGAAGCGGCGCTTCCCCTTAATATGATTCGTTAAGTGATGAGTCATTTGGCGGTGTGATTGGTGGAGCGATGTAATCGGCGTGTCTTGATTGGTCGGAGAAAAGGATTGGGGGGGAATATATATGAAGTGCCGAGAGAGAGAGAGAGAGAGAGAGAGAGAGAGAGAGAGAGAGAGAGAGAGAGAGAGAGAGAAACATAAAATTATTTAACGACATGATTTAAATTAATCCGTCCCGACTCGCTGGCTAGAATCTCCTCTCATTGTGAAATAATGTCCACATCTTGATATAAAAGGGAAAGATTTGATCTTATGAGGAATATTGATTAGATATATGAAGGATTCATTTATTCTTGAGGAGTATAGGTTGATATTGCTTTGATTCGAGATGAATTAGCTGAAAGTTATTTAAATTATCTAATTGTTATACGCACTCATGCATACAATGGGCAGTTTCCTTTGTAATACTCATATCTCCTTCTGAGAAATCTTCACAAGATTAGAGATTTGATGAATTAGCTGAAAGTTATTTAAGTATTTTCTTGGTTCTTGGTCTAATCGTGATACACATTCATACACACTCAGTGGGCAATTTTCTTTGTCATACTTACTTTGAATGAATTGGTCTTCCACTGTCTTGGGGTAGAGTTCTCTTGCTGGAGGATACACTCGAGCACTCTTGTTTTATATTATTTTTCTTCCTCTTGTTATTTTAAAAATTTTTATAGTTATGTATATATATGTGTATGTATATATAAAAAATTTATTTTGATCTTGTTGCTGTTCTTAAACTCCTTCTTAATTTCCTTTCATCACTGGGCTATTTTCCTTGTGGGAACCCTTTGGCTTATAGCACCATGCTTTTCCAACTAAGATTTTAGCTCAGCAAATAATAATAATAAAAAATGATAATGATAATAACAATAATGATGATAATAATAATGATGATAAAAATAATAATAGTAATATGCTTAAACTGAAGGCTGATTCTAGGCACATCATAGTCCCTTGCATATATGACCCGGTACACCCTATCTCTCGTGTTTTGAGGTCATTAGTGACCTCAAACTCATTTGGGGTCATCTTGCTTGGTCATCCTCCCTACGTCCAAAATTGCACTTTTGGATTATGCATTCTATTTTTGTCTATTGTTGGGAATTATACTTTTTATCACAGGTCTGTTGTCCTTAAAATTATACGGTTACTGATGAGAAGTTTTATAGGGGTCTCTTTGTAAGTTTTTTTTTTTTTTTTTTTTAATCGACGATTTTTTTTTATACAAACACACGCATACATTTTTTACCTATATTTTCGTATTATATATATATATATATATATATATATATATATATATATATATATATATATATATATATATATATATATATATATATATATATATATATATATATGCGTTTGTGTGTGTGTGTGTGTACAATTAACACCGGATTACCAACAAAAATAATCCTTGAAAATATTGGACTACCCTAAAATATCAGTGAACTTTTCAAATAATATTCAGAGGAAAAATAGTCTCAAAACCAAGACATCGTTAACATGAAAGAAACAATATGGTATTTCGAGCTGTCTTCCGGCCTAAGAAATCGTTTACTGTTTGTTCGCCGGTAGGCTTTGGAGTTGGGGTGGGGGTGGGGGTGAAAACCTACGTAAACAGGAAGTTCTTCCAAGGCTAATTGCTATCGATTGTCAAGGTATTTTTTTTTCTTTTCTTTTGCTTGGCGATTCTCCTTCTTAGTTATATTGTTTGAAAGAGGAATTGTAGATTCAATGAATTCTCACATTATTATTATTATTATTATTATTACTTGCTGTTCTACAGCCCTATTCGGAAAAGCAGGATGCTATTAGCCCAGGGGCCCCAACAGGGAAAATAGCCCAGTGAGGAATGGAAACAAGGAAAAATAAAATATTGATTGTAGTTTTTGTTATATGTGGTTATACCATAGATTTTAAGTGTCGAGATCATAAATGTTATCTGTCCATTTTATTTATCGATAAGAAAATTAATGAAGACTCGTTTTTATCTTGATAAAAGAGAATAATTTTATCTCGATAAAGTAAGATCGGAGTCTCTCGATAGGCCACCAGCAAGCAAAAGAGAGAGGCCTATTGGAATTCAACAGGACGTGGGACTGACCTGGGACATGTATGCCCACGGCTTAATACCGCTATGGATAAACCAAATAGAAAGTACAAAATGCGACCTTGACTTCCAGAAAATTTGGGACAGCTGTTTCCTGATTGGAGGACGGTAAGGTACGCGGTAATCATTGGACCGGGGGGGGGGGGGGGCGGGTGTCAGGCTTAGGCATAATCTACTGTAGATGTTTAGATGCGGGGGCGAGGGGGGAGTAAGCGTGGTGACTAAAGGACTAGAGTTGGATTTGCTTTGTGTTTGGTGACTAAGAAACTTGGTTTTGGAGTAAACTATTTGCTTGCTGTTCTTGTTTTTTTATAGTTACTGAATTATTTTGCTTTATAATTAAATATTTTGCGGTATGTATTGGTTTCTATTTTCAAATTGGTATCAGTAAATAATTTTGATGACATTTTAAGTATACTGAATTATTTTGCTTTCGACGTCAATATTTTGCTGTTTATATTGGTTTCTGTTTTCAAAATTGGTATGAGTCAATAATTTGATAACATTTGAGTATACTGAATTAATTTGCTTACTAATTCAATATTTTGTGGTATATATTTATTTCTATTTTCAAAATTGGCATCAGTAAATAATTTGGTGAACTTTTGAGTATCCTGAATTATTTTGCTTTCAACGAGAATATGTTAGCCTACTGTTTATAGGTTGCTATTTTCAAAATCGTCATGAGTAAATAATTTTATAAGATGTATGTTCCTAAAGTAAATTCAGATTCAGCTGAATAAAATGAGTGAATGAAATAAACTTGAAGAATGTAAAACGGAATTTTTTTTTTTTTTTTTTTTTTTTTTTTTTTTTTTTTTTTTTTTTTTTTTTGGTAATCTCGAATATCTAACCATTTGAAACCGTCCGTATTTCTATCAATCCAATCTCCCAGGATGGATTTTTTGGTTCCAAATGTATTTTCCTCATATAATGGATGGACGTGACGGACTCGCTGTTTTGCATAAATCCCATGCGGCAGCCAATTTTGAAATGCTTTGTATTGTTGCTCTCAGGTAATACATATTCGAGATTTGGGAGCCTACGAAACTACATACCTTTTAAAGCACAAATAGAATTAACTCGGAAATCTGGTGAATGTAATTTTTGTCAATTATGACTCCAGTTATGACCGCAGTTCCTGGCCTTATTTGAGTATTTCGAAATATCCTTTCCTTGGTCATGAATGTTGTGGAGTCATGTTTGGCTTTTTATTTGGTTTACCAATTATACTATTATTGTATTATTATATTTTACGTTTTGTGGTTTTCCGTCATTGTATCGTGATGTCATGTGAGCATCATTTGAACCAAACCTATTTCATATCTATTTATTTATTTATTTATTTATTCAGTGCCTTCTCTTGGCCAGATTTAATTCTAAGAAACCTTTAAGATGACGCTATATTTATCGTTAATATCAGGCTATCCCGACTTAATTAGCAGCTGAAAAATATTTAAGAATCGCTAATCCTGATGGTATTTAATTTTTAGGAAATGATAATAATTTAAAGGCTCCAGGTGACTGGGTATGACACCACAAATCGGACAGTGAAACCTGTGTTTCTTGTCTGAACATTCCGCGCTTAATTTGGGGCAGCTGAATATAGCAGATTGTCCGAAAGGAAGGAATGAGGAATATGTCTACCAATCATTAAGCTCCTGATGCCAAAATCATTTGCTCCTTCGAGGTTTTTGGCCATCAATGGTCATGTCCGAAAGGGAGCAAGGGATCAGTAATGTCTATTTTTATTGTATGTTCGAAAACCTGTGTACCGAGAAAGTTTCTTGCCAGCGCCGGCATCTTAGACCAACATATTTGCACAGTTTATTTTCTTATTTTCTGTCTATATTGCTAGGTTAGGCACTTTGTTATATTGCTAGGTTAGGCAGTATGTTCCAAGCACGGCAGACACATAAAGTGAGAGATCAGGTATAATTTTAATATATTCTGATGATTATTTACAATATGTCGGAAGATACTTTGATGCGAGTGATCATAAAAAAGGCTAAGCAGTGAGGTCCAGGATCCGATTGTAGTAATTTTTTTGCTTTGGTAGGCCTGTTAATACTGTTTTTAAGCTTCCTCTCACCACCACTTGGAAAACTTACAATTATTTTTCTAAATGCCAAATTTTTAATTCAAAGAAGAAAATACTGTAAATGGCTAATTTTTAGTTCAAAGAAGAAAATTGAAATAGTTTAATTGTCAAGTTTTTAGTTCAAAGAAAAAAATAATACTGTAAATGGCTATTTTTTTAGTTTAAATAAGAAAATAAAAATAGTATAAATGCCAAATTCTCAGTTCAAAGAAGAAAACGACAATACTGCACAAGTTGAAGCGCATACACATACACATGCTCGCGCGCAAGCACTTCTAAGCATTGTATTTTAAGCCCGGCGATGTTGGCTTTTCTTATATCTTCATTATCCAAAGCGCTTAGCGTCTTGAGAAGCTTAGCTTAAAAAGAGTTTGTATAAAAGGAAAGGTGTTGGGAAAATATGAATACACTTTTTTTTATATATATACCGTTTATGTTCACGGACGTCGGCTTATTTGTTTTCTTTTGACGGTACTCCTTCAACAATATTATTTTTTATCTTGTGAAAATATTCCCGTCAAGTTGTTCTTCTTTCCCCCCCCCCCCTCCCTCTCTCCCTTCCCCCCTCCTGCGGTGTGAGAGGGATGGTGAAATTTAGCCATAAATTCACACCAAATCATTTTACTTTGTTTAACGTCAATTGCAGCGCAAGAGAAAAATTAGGGTTCTTGTCAGTTCTGAAGTATGTATAATTTCTCTCTCTCTCTCTCTCTCTCTCTCTCTCTCTCTCTCTCCTCTCTCTCTCTCTCTCTCTCCTTCGTGAGAAATAGAACATGCGAAGTTAGCGTGTGACTTATATACTCATGCGTGCTTTATTTACTAGTTAGTTTAGGTTATTTAGTTTTGATTATCTGAGCTTTCAGTATTTTTTATCAAGGCTTTATAACCTATGATAAGTTTATTACCATTAAATAACGCAGTAATTGTTTATAATCTTAGATAACCCTCTTTCGTACACACACACACACACACACACACACACATATATATATATATATATATATATATATATATATATATATATATATATATATATATGTATATGTGTGTGTGTTTGTATATATATATATATATATATATATAAAATATATATATATATATATATATATATATATATATATATATATATATATATATATTATGAGACAATTCAAAGCAGGGCTTTATTTGTCGCATATTTATCCAAACCTTACATCTCAGCATCACATCTTAATTTTATATTTCATAAAAATCTTATTTTTCATGTATTTATTATCCTTGCGCACGGTTATCCGTGAAGCATGAAATGACTTCAGGAATTCTTTTTTTATGTGGCGTTAAGAAAACAAACAATCTTTGTTCCTAGTAAATTCGCAGGCGATTAGTGAGCACTTGAACATAAGGGTTTGAGTTGGGTTAACAAAAGTAAAAGGAATGTTTGCGTCTCGTTGCTCTGCTGTGGAGGAGCCCATGTGTTCACCACCTTTCTCGGGCTTCCTTCTTCTTTTCTTTGGCTCCCCTCTCCTTCCTCGTCTTATTATTATTATTATTAATATTATTATTATTATTAGTAGTAGTAGTAGTAGTAGTAGTAGTATCTAAGTTACAGCCCGAGTTGGAAAAAAAGGAAGCTTTAAGCTCCAGGGCTTCACAGGGGAATATGGCCCAGCGAGGAAAGGAAACAAGGAAATGAATGACAAGAGAAGGGATGAATAATAAGAATATTTTAAGAAGAGTGGTTGTCGAGAGAGAGAGAGAGAGAGAGAGAGAGAGAGAGAACACGTGGTTGGAGTCGGTATTGCAGTGATTTTCATAGGCTCCTAAAGTCACAGTTGTGGCCCTCGAGCCTGTCTGCTTCTAATCTTCACAAACGATTTTGATTTAGTTTATTCAGCCAACATACCACACGGGATGTCGATGCATTAGTTCATCTAATCCGGGCCGCTGTTGCTGCTTTCGGGGATAGCCAAGCAGACACAACGATTGCTTTTAAGATTTTCGACTCGTGACGAAGGGGGTCCCGTTGGATTGGCTCCTTGGGGGGTGGGGGATGTCCCGGGGGGATTGGCTCCTGGGGGGGGGGGGTGTCCCGTGGGGCTTGGCTCCTGGGGGAGTTGGTGGTGGGGGGAGAGTAGGGCTGATATCTTGATGTTTGGTGATAAGAACCCCGAGATACTTTAGAGGAAGTTCAAAGAAAAATAAGCGATTATTTTATTTGAAAAAAAAAAAACTACTTTTATATAAATGAAATTGTGGTTGAAAATACAATTCACATCACTATTACTAATACTTAACTTTTCAAAGTATTCTATACCGTACTTATTTAGCTGTTTTCACTCTTTTGTCACCCACCTTTCCTATCAGATAAAAAAAAATGAATTGGCCCAGTAGGAGGAGATTTTTTTTGGGGGGGGAGCCTTACTTAAAACGAGTGGGCCAAGTTGAAAAATGCCAGGTGTGCTTCTACGTTTTAAGAGCATTCTTGGGTGGTTACTGTCATTAACAGACACCAACACTTGTTTTTAGCTGCGATCAATGGAGGTGCAAGCAATCGCTGCACTAAATATAGGCAATGACAATTTGAGTTCTGGTGGCGATGAGATCACGCTTTTACGATGTTTTCTTCGTAAGGAAGAAAAGATGTTCGTCCTTTCTGAAGATCGGGAGTCGAGTGTTGTGGTTGTTGTTGTTGGTATTTGTGTATGCTTTCAGTTATCATTTTCAATAAATATTTGAATGATTGCAATTTCTAATGCTTGAAAAGATTGTGGTATCGTTGTTATTGTTGTTAGAAATATAATTAATATCAGAGACATGGTATTAGTATTTCTATTCTCTTTCAGATTTAGTTAATATTAAAGTAATCAAAATATGAAGATAGCTCATTCCCTGATTTTAGCTGGGATAGAGTAATATTATTAGATTGGTTTATTTGAAATAATGATTGATTGATACAGTAAACTAATGTAATGAAACAAAGAAGGAAGAATAATTTTTTTTTCTGCAAAGCAAGACTATCTTTACAATGTGTTTCTCATTTAATAATAAAAAAAAAAAAGCTGAAAATATGGATTATTATCAGAGAAAATGAAGGTGAAATTAAAGTATTTAAGTTAGGAAGCACCTTCACCTTGACCTTAGTGTGAATCTCACCCCGTCTCCCCCCCCCCAAAAAAAAAATCGATGCATAGAATAAGTCATTATGACGATCAGCAAATAAAGTATTTTTAATGTTTAGGCAAACTAGTTTAAGTTCCGATAGTAAACGTTGTTTATTTGAAAATATATATCTTTTAAACGAATGCTTTTCTGGGAAACGTTGTTTAGAAAATCTTCCGAATTCCCAGATGTTTATTACAGTTCACGTAAATACTTGACAGACAAGAAACTCTTACCAACTCCCTTGTTTATTTCCAGCAGATGTGCATCCATCTCTGATCCGTCCTCATACTCTGGCTGTGTGTAAAGCGATTTCAGTATGTGTGCGTGTTTGTGTATGTCTGTTTATGCGGTGGCATCGTGTGCATCCTGCATCTTTCATTAATCATTTCGATGATCATTAAATTGGGTGACCCCAAAGACCTCCTGTGGTAAGGGCGAGATTGGAATAATGGGTGTTACAGCCTCTTAGACTCGCGTGACGCACAGTTGCCCTTGATTATAAGTTAATTATTTGATTATAACTTAATTATGTAAGGCAATTGGTAGACGGGGACAGTTGATGCCAACACCCCTACGCTTATAATTATGCCTTACTTGGTCGTAACACTCTTTCAAGGTGCCTAGGCTTATTTCTTGTAGGCGCCAATACTTTGTTTTACAGTCGCTGTTAATTTAGATGTTGTGATGTAACTTGTGTTGCTGTTTACCGGAAATGTCAGAATGACTGATTTTCGTGGTATTTAAAAATTCTTGTATTTACATTGATAATTGGTAAACCTTTGCTGAAATACCAAGGCAATGACCAAGAAACCAAATCGGTTCACAGAAATGTATAATTTACTGACCTTTGCAATGTCCAGTGATTTCGATCTCATGGGGCTAAACCCCGTCTTCGGTGTACATTTTTCAAGAAGTCTCTGACTCCGACAAGTGTAATGCCAGGGGAAAAAAGAAATCATTCAATCAACTTGTATTTGCCATTAGGTTATTGGACTCATGGTTGATAAAAACCCTGTTTACTGAATTAGTGGATCTGTAGTCTTCCTGGAACTCTTTGGAACGGCGTTAACGTTTCAAGTTTCAACTGTTAATTTACTACTTAGGTGACGTGAAATAAGTCAACTTAGAAAGGTGACGTGAAATAAGTCTCACTGGCCCACGGCGGCGTGAGATCACACGCTGTGAAATAATACACACACATAAAGACGAATATTTGACCTAGTTTTAGGAACTTTCTTTTGATGATGTTATCTCGAAAGTACTGTCATTTTGAACTTGCATTCTCCTCTTTCACCTGTATTGGGAAGAGACTCCTTTACCTGCCCATTTTTTTAACCCCCTCCCCACATCTGACCATCTCCCCTCCCCTTCCCCCCCCCAATCGCAGCTGAGACGGCCAACTTTGTTGATTAAATATTTGAGAGATTAGCAGTGGAAGGCGGGATGAGTCAGCGACTAGTTGCGATGGGGGTCTTGTTTAACATGTCGAAAATACATTAGTGGAATCCTTAGCTCTTTATTCCTTTCTTCCATCGCCGCCCCCTTCCTTCTTCCCCCTCCCCCTTCCCCTACCTCTCCCTCTTCCCCTCCCCTTACTCCTAATTTAACTACTTTCATTCCTTACCGTCCATCTTTCATGTCATCCGTCTCTCTCTCTCTCTCTCTCTCTCTCTCTCTCTCTCTCTCTCTCTCTCTCTCTCTCTCTCTCTCTCTGGTCCCCTACCTATCTCCCCTTTTTCCCTCCATAACAGTCTTTAAGGCAAATTAAGGTCAGTATTTACCCAACACACCTTTTCCTTTTTCCCTTGCATTCTTTTCATTTTATGTTACCTTCCCCTCTCCTTCTATACCCCAACGGTTTTCGTTATTTCAGAAAAGCGAGAAAACTTTTCCAAAAACTTCTTTCTCAACCATAAGTGAAAATTCTGTTGCCATTCGATGAAATATTACCCCTCACTGCTTCTCTTAAGCTGAAATAGAGTTAATGTCATGACAGTAAAAAAAAAAAAAAAAAAAAAAGGAAAATAGTGTCGTTAAAATGTTTGGATTATTTATTTTTGGCCTTCGTTTTATGTTCACTATGATGTTTGCAACGTCCATTAACCAAAAAACATAATGAAAAAGAAAATAATGTTAAAATGTTTGGATTATTTATTTTTCGTTTTATGATCACAATGATGTTTTCAACATCTTTTAACCAATAATAGAAGAAAAGTTTCGTTAAAATGTTTGAATGATTTATTTTAGAGCTTCGTTTCATGTTCACCATGATGTTTGCAACATTTATTAACCAAAAAACATAATGAAAAATAAAATAATGTTAAAATGTTTGGATGATTTATTTTTCGTTTTATGATCACCATGATGTTTGCAACATCTAATAACCAGAAAAAAAATAGTGTTAAGATGTTTGGATTATTTATTTTCCGTTTTATGTTCACCATGATGTTTGCAACATCTATTAACCAGAAAAAAATAGTTTTAAAATGTTTGGATTATTTATGTTTCGTTTTATGATCACCATGATGTTTTCAACATCTGTTAACCAAAAAAAATTAAAAAATGAAACCTATTAACATAAAAAAGAAAATTGTGTTTTTAAAATGTTTGGATTACTTATTTTAGTGCTTCGTTTTATCATCACCATGATGTTTGCAACATCAATTTTTTTTATTCCTTTCAAAAGCCTTTTATCTATATATAAGTTTGCTGGCTTCGACGTTTCCTCTCCTCCCCCTGTCAAGTGGTACAATTTAATTTGGGTTTATTAGGACATTGTAGGTGAGTCGGCTCGACTTCTCTCTTTTTACAGTATTCATTGTAGTCAGTAAGTCATGGATGATATTTTTTCCCATTCAGAGATAATTTTTCTCGAAGTTTTTATCTTATTTCATATGGAACACTTTTTACCTTTCTTTCTTTAAATCTCATTTGTATTCACATTGCTTTCATTTTTATGGCCCCATACAATATCGAGATAGATCGTTTCTGAGAGAGAGAGAGAGAGAGAGAGAGAGAGAGAGGAGAGAGAGAGAGAGAGAGAGAGAGAGATATTCCTTGCTTGCTTTTGCATGCCTGCTGCATACGTTGGCTTTCTCTCAAGTTGAAATATGGAATAGGGTTTTTGCCCTTTTTAAAAGAAAAAAAAAATGGGAGAGAATCGAACGGTTAGATTTGTTACTGGAAACGAGGGCAGCAGGAGGGAAGTGATCAACTTTACCCTTAAATTGTTGGCCCATCACTATGCCTCCTCTTCTTCTTCTTCTGCTCCTCCTCCTGCTTTACCTCTCCCCTCGCTGGAATGCCCCTTCGCTCGTCCCCTCCCCCTTCCCCTTTTCCCTCCCCTTCCTCCACCCAACAACATTCATCTGAGGGGATTCGCATTCTATTTTTCTTTTCCATTTTATATAGAGGCAATGCTTGGGGATTCTCTTCTGGACATCCTACCCTCCGGCTTCCTTTGCGCATGGGCTGGCTCTCTCTCTCTCTCTCTCTCTCTCTCTCTCTCTCTCTCTCTCTCTCTCTCTCTCTCTCTCTGCCCCCTGAAGCTTTTGCTTATTCACGCCTTCAGGATTTCCTCTTAACTTTTGAGCGAGGAGAAAATACCAATGCGAGGTATTACCAACAGTCAAGGGTTGAAACTTGAAAAAAATACAAACATACACACACACACACAGATATATATATATATATATATATATATATATATATATATATATATATATATATATATATATATATATATATATATATATATATATATATATATATATATCACAGGGAAACGTGATACTCATATGCAAAAGAACCACAGGGAAAATGAAAATATGAAATAGAAGTATCACGAAACTATTTTCATTTCCCCTGTAGTTCTTATGCATTATATATATATATATATATATATATATATATATATATATATATATATATATATATATTATATATATATATTTATATATATGTATATGTATATGTATATGTATATATATATATATATATATATATATATATATATATATATAATATATATATATATATATATATATATATATATATATATATATATATACAGCACCTCACGGGACTTGCTCTGTCCAAAGTGCTCTATACTGTACAATGTACAAGAACCTTTAACCTGGATTCCTTGTAGCCCTTTCAAGTAGGTGGAGTACTTTCTTTAAGTAGATGCTTAACCAGCTTGTAAGTGGATTTATTTACGGTCTGCAATTATAAATGATAAAGGAATTTGGCCACCATGTGCGAATTTCGTCATAGAAATTAATATTCTTAAAAAAACATTTTGTTTAGATTATGTAAGAAGCGAAGGGAATACTCCTTGAATTATATAAGAAGCGAATATAATTTTCCTTAAATTATCTAAGAAGCGAATGGAATTCTCCTTAAATTATATAAGAAGCGAATGGAATTCTCCTTAAGTTATATATGAAGCGAATGGAATTCTCCTTAAATTATATAAGAAGCGAATGAAATTCTCCTTAAATTGTATAAGAAGCTAATGCAATTTTCCCTAAGTTATATAAGAAGCGAATGGAATTCTCCATACGTTAACTGTTATGTTCGTCGAGACTTTAATAAGGTTACAAGATATCCATCCGTTCGTCTGTTTCTTCACTTAATTGTTTACTTTTTGTTCAAGTAAAACGATGCCGGCTAAGTAAACTGTATTCTCCTTGGTTTCCCTGCCTCTCTCTCTCTCTCTCTCTCTCTCTCTCTCTCTCTCTCTCTCTCTCTCTCTCTGGGGCGTCTTAGTGACGTCACCACCTTCTATCATCTATCTACCTTCCTTTTGCAGAGGCTTCTCAAGAGTGGGGCGCTAATTCACTTAGGAAACTTCCCTCAGTGATTTCTCTAGATTTATATCAATATTGAATACCCGATGCGTGTGTGTGTATGTCTGCGTTTTATTTGTATGAATCTGCAATGTACGGAAGACCTTCAGTATGCGTATTTGCTTCTTGCCGCTGATGAACTATGAAGTATGTGAAAGTTTGTGTATGGGAAGGGAGGGTAAAGGGAATGAAAAGAAAAAAAAAAATCCGGCAATGTTTACTCAAACAGCTGTTCTTATGTTTGCAGAAGTGATTAGAAGATAATAATATTAGGTATTCTTTTATTATCATCAGCAGCTGTGCAACATCTGTGCAGTATTTTAGTTGAGAGGGGAGGAGGGAAGTTTTGATATTCTCTCTCTCTCTCTCTCTCTCTCTCTCTCTCTCTCTCTCTCTCTCTCTCTCTCTCTCTCTCTCTTTATATTCTTTTTCATTACAGTTAGTGACCAGGACAGCGCCGAGTTCAGCTCCCCATTCGTGAAATCCTAGACGAGCCGCGGCCCCAAACAATGGCCTCCCAATATTCGATAAATTCACACACATCAACTAATTGCAGAATAAACAAAGCTGCGAAGTGTGAACTTGCCACGTCGGACGCGATATTTCTCGCCGTTTCGCTTTCCTCGATGTGAATTTCGGACAGAGGACCCGACTCTGTCGAATCCCTTCTACCCTTCTTTCAGGTTTGCCTACAAGAGACAGACACAGAGAGACTCGGGTGTTGGGAGACGAGAGTCTCCCACTGCGGGTTTTAAGACTTCGTGTCTGTCTGTCATTCCAACGGGTGATGAAATTGAAATATATACAGGCCGGCGGGTGCGGAATAGACTTTGTCATAATAATGAAAAAAAAGTCAGCCAAGTTGAAAAGCCTGAACGAAAAACCTGGCACCAGGAATGATGGGCCCCCTCCCTAAAATAACATCCGCCCACCACTTGGCGTACAGATTAAATTTAAAACGCAACCATCTTTGTTTACCTTAGGCTTGGCGGAACTGCGATAAAATGGTCTCTATTTTCCCATTGAAATAACCTAACCCAGTACTACTATCCCCCCATACCCTCGTTACCCCCATTGGTCCATTCCCCTCCCCCAGACTCCCCATTTTCCCCCTATATGATTCTATCCTACCTCCTCTCCCCCAATCGACGTCTCCTGCCACAAAAATTGATGGAATTGATAAATTGTAAGGGGTGAAGGGCTTGGAAAGTGGATGCCTTTCTGCAGAACCCTCCTGTGTGTGTATGTACGTCCCAGTAGGTTCGCCTGTGCTTGTCTCCATGTATATGTATCATGTATATGTATGTCTACTGTATGCATGGACGGGGGTATGGACATGTGATATGAGTTATGATACAACGGTGCAAGACAGCGTATGTTAAGATCCTTCTTCCATTGTCCTTTTTTTCTTTTATTATTTTAAGTTGAAAGTTTTAAAGATAAATTTTCATTTTGAATTTTAGCACAAGAACAAGAGGGTCTTTTGGAATTTGATTGTTTGGCTTGAATTTTCCTTTTAGTTTTATTTGTTCTCATTTTTTTTATTTAATTTTATTTGTTCACACTTTCTTTATTTAATTTTATTGTGGTCACCAATTGGTCATAATGAAAAGAACAGAGAACAAAGATAACACGTGTAGAACGGTTAAGAAAATAACACATTTTTCTTGTTTCATTTTACACTGTTCTCTTTGAAGTGCATAATGGGGGCTCTCTTAGAGGTTATAAGCTATTGGTGTTAAATGACTTAAACAGAGACGGTAACTGTATATATTCTCTCTCTCTCTCTCTCTCTCTCTCTCTCTCCTCTCTCTCTCTCTCTCTCTCTCTCTCTCTCTCTCGACAGCATCCCCCCCCCCCCTCCCTCCACTTGGCGTCAACTTGTAAAAAGGCCGGAATGTGGTATTTCCTAAAGCTTCAATTGGATGATTTTATTAATTTATAATGTGGCGAATGAAATATGTATCGGGTGGATTCATTATTCATGGTCAATTCCAACATTAAAAAAAAACTAGTGAATGTTATACGAGGATAAATATTTTAAGCGGTGTTGACAAGAAACATTTATTTACGGTAACGTGCGAATATTTTATGCATGATACATTCGCCAGCGGGTGTTAGTATCGCTAGCCATCTTTTTTTTATCATCTGGGAATTATTAAAAACGTTTTTTTTTTTCTAGTCTTATGCAAATAATTACGCCGTTGAAAAAGATAGTGGGATGAACGTGTTTTGCCGGGTTGTGGCTGATATTGTAGATTGTAGACCAATTGTTATATATAGTTGGTTGTATATTATTGTTATTTTTTATGATAGTTATGTTGAATCTCTATAGAATTACCTTTTCTCCTCTAGGGTTATATATTATTACTGTTATTGGTGATAGTTTTGTTGATTGCTCATAGAATTACCTTTTCATCTCGGTTTTGCTTAATTTTTGGGGTGGTCCCAGAAAACATATAGCCTTGCTTTTTTTTTTAGGTAAAGTTTAAAGGACAAGGTAGTTAGCTAGCCCTACGTCTATTATTATTGTTGTTGTTGTTATTATTATTATTATTATTATTATTATTATTATTATTATTATTATTATGTAATATATAATAAACACTTGAGTTCGTTTCATTAGTTTTGGGTTGTAATAATTTTTTCTAATTATTCCTATATGCAACTTCTCTAGTTTCTCTTTACTTCTTACATTCTTCATAATATTTTAATTTTGATATTCAAATAAACATTCTAACATAAAAGTGCAATTATTGTGGTCAGACAGTTATATATATATATCTTCGTCTACAATTTCAGATGAGGCGTAGATATACGAGACTCGTAATAATTAAGATAACTGTGATACTAAATCATTCTCCACAAACGACCTCCTCAGATTATACAAATTTGTTATTTTCTTTTCTCCTCTGTGTTCCTTTCTACGTAACAGAATAAGATGTCTTCAAACGGGATTAGCTGCCCACAAACAGGATTAGATCTCTACTAACAACCATCAACCAATTTCGTTGTGAGCATCTGCGCATGCGCCTTATTACAGAGGAACTCTCCCGGAGGATTGATTCCCCCTTCGGAGGGTCGAATTTCTCACAAGCAATGTCTCGTCTTTTCGTCTTATCGAGGAATATATTTCTTTTTTCTTCTTCCAAATGTCTTGGTGCAGATAGATATTTGTATAGCGTTGTTTACTTTTGGGAGTCTCTCTCTCTCTCTCTCTCTCTCTCTCTCTCTCTCTCTCTCTCTCTCTCTCATTTATATTATATATATATATATATATATATATATATATATATATATATATATGTATGTATAGTGTATACATGTATGTGTGTCTTTCTTGGACTGAATAGATATATATTTTGAATTGAAAGCATTATGAATTTCATGACCTTGTTTAATAATCCATCCCTCTATCATTGGAACCCGCTTCCAGAGTAGGATCTCATAAGTCAAATTTCTCTGTCCACGACCTTGTTTTTGTCAGCGAAGTGCTATTTCGGTTTTTAATTTCACCATCACATAGGAAAACATGAATTGGAGCACCTTTATTCTGATATCTTGTTTGCCTGATACTTCTAAGCTAGGACTTGTGTTAACAGATGTCCCAAGTAAACTGAGAAGAAGGACTCGAAGGAGTTGCGAGGCGGGGACGTACAGTAGGAGGTCCTGGGGGAAGTAGTAGGGATGCTTAGCGAAGGCTAAAAGATGGTCCATCTCGCGGCGACATATACAACTCATTTCTTTTTTGTTTTATTCTTTTTATTTAGCATCTCCTTACCCTGGGTGGGTGGGTGGGGTAGGGGAGGGGGGGGGGATGAAACAAAAGACGGCGTGGACGCGTGTTTTTATTGTCCTTGACTTTGTATGAGGAATTAAGTGCTCTGCTTGAGTGGCTGTAGCTCATAGTTGGGTGATCCGCCCTCGACTTGTTTATGTGGTGAGCTTTGTTTTTGGGTGGGGGGAGGGGTGGAGGGAGATGATGAATTGGGAGGGGGGGGGATATAAGGAGATGCTGGGACACTGGACACGTAGTTTATGTTACCGGATAAGTTAAAGAATGATTAATCCCATTTGCTTTATTAGAAAGTTGCAAGTTTTATTCCCCGTGGCGTTAGTATGGTTATCATATATATATGTGTATATATATATAGATATATATATATATATATATATATATATATATATATATATATATATATGTATGTATATATAATGTATACCGTATATATTGTATATATATATATATATATATATATATATATATATATATATATATATATATATATATATATATATGTATGTATATATAATGTATACCGTATATATTGTATATATATATATATATATATATATATATATATATATATATATATATATATATATATATATATATATATATATATATGCATGTGTGTGCATATCAATCATACCTTCATCATTGACTAATTAGCTTATGTGAAAATTAACGATACATACCTTCATTATTTACTTTTTCCTTTCTCCTGTTGTTAGTATATCATTTAAGTTATACTTTGTAAAGTACAATTTTTTCTTTTCTATGGATATATAAAATTTCACATACACATTGCACCTATTAATAACTTTTAAAACATCAAGATAACCACTAGAATATATTCTGTTTAGAATGATTTTCCTACGTTTGGAAAGTATCCATAATATACATCCTTATGTATACTTCCACGCATACACATCTCATCCCTGTTCTCTATTCATCCTCCCTTCCGTCATTCACATCCCGTATTGGTAATCACTTTTGCACTACATGACAACAGGATGTAACAGTGCGTTAATTATCTCCCATTTTATCATACTTGGTTACCGAGATTTCCAATAATTTGCGAGGCTAAGCAGAAAAGGACTCCTCTCTCTCTCTCTCTCTCTCTCTCTCTCTCTCTCTCTCTCTCTCTCTCTCTCTCTCTCTCTCTCTCTCGTTTTCGTATAGATTTTTATTTATGTGAGAGCATCTTTCTCTTCTTTGATGGTAAAAATTTGGATTTCTGATATTTTAAGTATTTTACGAAATTGATTACTCATGAACGCGTGCTGCTACACTCGCATCTATATATGTGTGTGTGTGTGTATATATATATATATATATATATATATATATATATATATATATATATATATATTTATATATATATATATATATATATATATATATATATATATATGTATGTATAATTATAAAATATGTTTTTCTTGTATGCCACATGTTCTATTTTTCATAGCTTTCCATCATTCCTCTTCCTCCAATTTCCTTCTCTTTTCTCCCTCCTTCATACCCCATTTCCTCCTCTTCCTTTTCTTCCCCCGCTCCTCCTCCTTCTCTTCCTTCCTTCCTGTTGCCTCATCCACCCGGAGCAGGAAAGGTGAGCAAAATCATCTTTTGCATCTGCGTCTTAATTGCAGATTTGATTTAAATCAAAATACATTTTGAATGGCCGGCGATCACTTTGGAGCGTCCATGGCTATTTCAGAGACCTAATTTAAATGCATGGGGTCTACCCTTTTCCCCCTGACTTGAATCACTGCATCGTACAACAACCATTTAGACAAATTTGTTCTATTCCAATTTTATTCCCGTCTCTTTAGATTCTTTTTCCATCGGGTGTAATTGTTGGAAGGTATGCTCCCAGTTTTGGCTCTTTCGAAAGTGTTACTGTCACTCTGTGGGCGAATAGTAATTTGTTTGAAAAGGGTAAGGGATGTTAATTTTTCTTTTATTAATCTTGGTATTTGATAATGGTAAGGGATGTTATTTGATAAGGATAAGGTAATTTTTCTTTTGGAATTTATTTAATAATGGTAAGGGATGTTAATTTTTCTTTTATTAATCTTGGTATTTGATAATGGTAAGGGATGTTATTTGATAAGGATAAGGTAATTTTTCTTTTGGAATTTATTTAATAATGGTAAGGGATGTTAATTTTTCTTTTATTAATCTTGGTATTTGATAATGGTAAGGGATGTTATTTGATAAGGATAAGGTAATTTTTCTTTTGGAATTTATTTAATAATGGTAAGGGATGTTAATTTTTCTTTTATTAATCTTGGTATTTGATAATGGTAAGGGATGTTATTTGATAAGGATAAGGTAATTTTTCTTTTGGAATTTATTTAATAATGGTAAGGGATGTTAATTTTTCTTTTATTAATCTTGGTATTTGATAATGGTAAGGGATGTTATTTGATAAGGATAAGGTAATTTTTCTTTTGGAATTTATTTAATAATGGTAAGGGATGTTAATTTTTCTTTTATTAATCTTGGTATTTGATAATGGTAAGGGATGTTATTTGATAAGGATAAGGTAATTTTTCTTTTGGAATTTATTTAATAATGGTAAGGGATGTTAATTTTTCTTTTATTAATCTTGGTATTTGATAATGGTAAGGGATGTTATTTGATAAGGATAAGGTAATTTTTCTTTTGGAATTTATTTAATAATGGTAAGGGATGTTAATTTTTCTTTTATTAATCTTGGTATTTGATAATGGTAAGGGATGTTATTTGATAAGGATAAGGTAATTTTTCTTTTGGAATTTATTTAATAATGGTAAGGGATGTTAATTTTTCTTTTATTAATCTTGGTATTTGATAATGGTAAGGGATGTTATTTGATAAGGATAAGGTAATTTTTCTTTTGGAATTTATTTAATAATGGTAAGGGATGTTAATTTTTCTTTTATTAATCTTGGTATTTGATAATGGTAAGGGATGTCATTTGATAAGGATAAGGTAATTTTTCTTTTAGAATTTATTTGTTAATGGTAAGGGATGTTAATTTTTCTTTTTATTAATCTTGTGATTTATTTGATAATGGTAAAGGATGTTATTCTTTTCTTTTATTCATCTTGTAATATGTTTGATAATGGTAACTGATGTTACTTTTTCTTTTTATTAAGCTTGTAATTTATTTGGTAATGGTAAGGGATGTTGACTTTTCTTTTATTATTCTTCTAATTTATTTGATAATGGTAAGGGATGTCAATTTTCTATTATTAATGTTGTAATTTATTTGACAATGGGAAGGAATGCTAATTTTTCTTTTGTAACGTTGTTAGAATGGAATGTACAATTTTACAGATTTAATTCTTCTAAAGTTTTTATATTGGATGAACAGACATTGGCCCACCCTTTTTTATATGTAATAATAACTTCTTTGCGATTGATACACGATGATATAATTATTATAATCAGTGTTACAGATCTAAGTTTTCAGAACTTTTCATATTGGATAAACAAACACTTTCAGTTTTATTGCCACTTTTCCATATTTGAGGAGAACTTGTATGCGATCAATAAGCGATGCAATAGATTTTATAATCAGTGTGGTTTAATATCCCAGTGACTTACTGTTATTAAAGGTTTTATTAATATAAAGTCAACACATTTTATCGTCGCTATTTTAAGGCTTATCTGTAGCTTGATCAGTTATTCCTGTCATAATTTGACAGAAAATGAAAATTTTTGCGCGAATTTGCAAAGGTTTCTATTTCTAATGAAGATATTAATCTGTTGACTCGTGCCAGTTCCCCCTACCCAACAAATTTCCCCTTACTTAACCTTTGCTCCTTTCCCCTCCCTTCCCCTTACTCCCCTACCATTCCCCCTTCCCTCACTCCTCCCCTCTCCTTCTCATCCTTGAACAAATACCGTGGCCCTGCTCACACCCAAGCCATGTTATACGAAGTTCATCTTGAAATGTATGATACTACTTAATCCCTAAATTACTTTAAGCTCTTAATCCCGCTGCTGTATCAGGGTAAATCGACGGTGTTGGTATAGGAGCGGTTTCATGTCACCTCTTGCATCAATCCCTAATTTTATTTTTGCTTGGGTTTATCCCAACGAGTTTATGACTTTGTTTTTTTTCTTTACTCTGTGTTTTTTTCTTTACTCTCTCTCTCTCTCTCTCTCTCTCTCTCTCTCTCTCTCTCTCTCTCTCTCTCTCTCTCTCTCATTTATTGCCTTAGAGAGAATGTGATACTTGACTTCTTTTTTTGGGTGATGGCCTGAATAATTCAAGAAGTGAATGAAACTTTTGTAAATTTAGACATTATCAAATACTAGTATACGCAACCCGTCAAAATTAACGGCTAAATATTCTGATAGATATGCGCATACTCACGGACTGTCCTCTTACCAGGGTATGACGACTCCCTCTCCCCTTATCCGAGGGATGGGGAAAGCTGGTCGTTTCCAGAAAATGAGAAATATATATATATATATATATATATATATATATATATATATATATATATATATATATATATATATGCGCAAAATAACCACAAGAAAAATGAAATTGAAAGTATAGGATTAAGTCATGACTAGTTTCGTGATACTTCTTCAGAGGACTGATTTCAGCTAGGTCTCCACATTTTATATGGTAAACTGAGAATATGAACGTACAGATATTTACTAAACAAATATATATGCATATATATACACACACACACACACACACACACATATATATATATATATATATATATATATATATATATATATATATATATATATATATATATATACACCCAGAAAATTTCTCTTTATTAAATAGAGGAATTAGAAATAAGAAACACTGAAAAAAAGAGTAAACCTCAAGGAAGATAACCAGAGAACAAGATCATCTTGAAGATGCACATCTTAGACGACCTTTCCCCCTTTTCCTCATTGCTAGAGGAGATGGGAGAAGCAAGAGGACACACACACACACACACACACACACACACACACACACACACACACACACACACACTTCATCCACCACTCAGCCAGAACTGGACGGCTGCATCCGGCCCTTCGAAACCGACTACGGAGATCCCTATTGCCATTCTCAAAGGCTCTAAATTCAATTACCAGTCGTGTTCGTTTTAGAGGCGACTCGCTAATTCGATCTCGTGGTCAGCTTGGGACGCAGAACAGCGCTTGGGTGGTTGATGTGGGTAGTGGTGGTGATAGTGGTTGGTGTGGTTGGTTTGGCGGGTGGGTGGGTGGTTGGTCGAATTGGGCGTTGTGGTGGTATGGCATCGGCATTATGGGGTCTGTTGATACGTGGGTTGGTTGTGGTCCTTATTTTTAGTTAATCATGATTATATATATTCAAGTCGGTCATTCCCTACCATTCAGAGAACAGACTTCTGTTGCGATTTTCTTTTCTGTAAATATTGCCATTATTGAAATCAGAGCCTATTTTCAAGCAGATTTGCAAGCAATGCAATTTCATGCATGCCCGGCTTGTCTTTTTTTATATAATTAATGTCAGCAACCTAAAGTATAAGTCAGGTGCCATTTTTAACAAGATTAGCAAGTACTGATAACTAGATTTGCAAGCAATGACTTCCTGCATACCGGGGTTGGCCGTTTTCTATAATTATTGTTAGCAATTTGAAAATATATGTCAGGTGCAATTTTTAACTAGATTTGCAAGCAATGGACTTACATGCATACGGGGGTTAGCCTTTTGATATAATTGTTAGCAACTTGAAAATATAAATCAATGTCATTATATAGAGTAATATGAAAGACCTTTATGCTTCTTGATGAATCATATGAAAATGATAGTTCTTCAAATGTAAACCAGCCAATAATAACTACAATCATGAAGATACGTAGAAAGGAATCAAGAGTACGTAAGCGTACGTTGAAAGATGACACGTTGATACTGCTATTACTATCCAACCCCCTTCTGTATTATAGTTAGTAAATGGTTTATAGCAGGCGTAATTGAAGGTATACTAGTTCCTAGTCAGCTAACTACTCGAGCATACGACTTGAGATAGACGTCTCCCGGTGGTGAGCATCGTTGTTTTATTGGCTTTACATTTTATGCAAATTGTAGTTTACACAAGATAAGAGTTCTCCAGAGTGCTGTAAATTTCGGCGCTTATCAAGTACATGTTTATGGGCGTTTGTGTTGTATATCTAATCGGAATTTTTGTTGAGGTATGAAAATTTACCTGGTATTGCAATAAATGTTTTTAAGGTTGTATGCAATGTGCGCTCTTAAATAGTTGCCATTCGGGCATGTTGTTATTGGTGTAGTTTGGGTCCTTACTGGTATCAGGGTATTTTGAATATAATTGATTTCACATCCTAATTGGCTTTTGCGTAATTCGGTAATACTTTTCCTATTTTTTTTTATATTGGAATATTTTAAAATTTATGTTTGATATTAAAATAGAGCATTTTGACATTTTGATATCGACATACTCCTGTTAATTCATTTCTTCGGTGCATTTAATTATTTAGGGTTTATATTATTATTAACGTTAAAGAATTTATTAAGGATTTATATCTTTTGTTATAAATGTACAATAGATGCATTTTGCTTTTACATTTCACCAATCATTAACCGTGGCCAGTTTGCCCTTAATTACTCAAAAAAGAATTAAAAGTCATGAACACTAATTTATTACTTGGCTATTGTTCAACTAATAACATGTGTCCACATTTGAGTTGTTAAAGAAATTATTATTATTATTATTATTATTATCATCATTTTCTCTATCACAGTCTTTCGACTGGGTGGTATTTATAGTGTAGGGTTCCGGGTTGCGTCCTGCCTCCTTAGGAGTCAATCACCGTTCGTAGGACCACACTCTTCTGCATGAGTCCTGGAGCTGCCTCTAGTTTTTTTTTTTTTTCTAGATTCCTTTTCAGGAATCTTGAGATCGTGCCTATTATTATTATTATTATTATTATTATTATTATTATTATTATTATTACTAGCTAAGCTACAACCCTAGTTGGAAAAGCAGGATGCTATATTAAACCTATCTTCTTTGGGTAATAAATAAGACTCTTGTTTAATTGTGAATCATAATTGGATGCCTCGATAATTGCAGGTCATATATCTGAAGGATTCCTTTTTCCAATTTATGTAAAAGGAAAAAAAAGGAAAACAAAAAAATGCATATCACAGCGTTTGAATTTCTTGTGGATGTCACGACTTCGCGTCCATGTGCGGCCAATTATTTTCCTGTTCCCCGAAAAAAAAAGTTTTCCGTATCTCTCAAATCAAATTTTGGTTTTGTATCTTCGTGTATGGGAGCTGTGCCGCTGCTGTTGCTGTCAGCAGTTTTTTTTTTCTTTTCTGTTATTTGGTTTTTCAAGTCAGTCAGTCCATTTATTGTAAGCAAGTTCTTATATTTCAGTTTGATATATAGTCTGGCATTTGCTCTTCCTTACAGCCCTCTTGTTAACCGTACCTTATCCATTTCTCTGTCGCACAATATAAATCATGAAATTCTGCGAGCGTCTCTCTCTCTCCTCTCTCTCTTTCTCTCTCTCTCTCTCTCTCTCTCTCTCTGAGGCTCCATCCTCCCAGTTATTAGAGGGGATTCATAGTTCCTTTTGTTAAACCTGTGCAACTCCTAACAGGCTCAAACACAGGCCGCGTCGACAATAAATTACAAATATAATTCAATCACGAAGAGCGGTAATCACGTTTGGCACAGCGAATCGCCAATAACTGAACTGGCGGACTAGCAAGTCCGCCCTCCGTCTCAGTCGCCTGAGGGGAAAGGGGGAGGAGGGAAGGGGTAGATTATAGGCATTCACATCCTCCCTCTTCGTTTTCAAGGGGGCCAAGGGACAGAGAGAGAGAGAGAGAGAGAGAGAGAGAGAGAGAGAGAGAGAGAGAGAGAGAGAGGTTCGTTTTGTCTTAGAATCCACATATTTATCTCGAAGTGTGTCCCTACTTTTTGTGTTGATTTTATTTAGATCACTGTGTCAATGGATACCTTGTCTTATTTATTTAGTCCTTGGTCTGTGTCTGGTAGGACCACTGCTTTTTTTTTTTTTTTTTTTTTAAATGACTTGTGCTTTTCCAAATAACATTATGTGGGTTATGTTCTTTCTTCTTCTGTTTCCAAATAACATTATGTGGGTTATGTTCTTTCTTCTTCTGTAACAGATTCATCTCTGAAACTGACTCTTGATTAAACTAACTTGGGTTCCTGTAAGGTAAAAGCAATATGCGGACTTAGATATGTCTTATTTAAAGGTTTAATAAAAGATTTATATTATTTTAATGTAGCCAGCTAGAATTACCCAGGCTTGTTTTCTTGTTTTCTCAGAATCTAAGAATTATATGCATCGAAGTTTAAAGTTTGAATGCATGTTGGACTGTCATCCCAAGGAATACCCATTTTTTTGCCACAGGATCAAAGTATAGAACATTGTGAGAACCAGGGAAAACTAAGGCTGTAATTAAGTTCCAAAGTTTGACAATATAGAAAGAAACATTCGTTGAATCTTGCATTGCATCATTACAAAATACCGAAATCGGTATTTTCCAAACGAACATGCATCGAACGAACGGGAATCAAATACCATCATCATGTTCGAAAGAGAAATAAAAAAAAAGAGCAACACGTTTGCGCACCTCTGTAATTAACACCATTCGTTAACATTCTGCAGTTGCATTACAATACTTTCATTAACATTGTGCGATGACCGAAGTAATGTCAACGGGGCACTCGTTAATATTACAAGAAAAAAACTGGGGATTTTCATTCGACTGCCTGGAAGTCCCTTTTTTTATAGAGAACAGTTTTCTTCTGTTATATCAAACAGTTTTATTAAATGTATTATAATAATGGTTATATCGTTCGTAATATAAAATTAGAGGTGTATAAAGAAATTGATAAAGAAGGGGAAACGCTTGCAGTAAATGAATGTCGCTATAACGAAGGCAACGGAGGATTGTTGTGAATTGCTGAACGGCTCAACTTTGAAGAATTAATTTGGGATTTTTGTGTGCTGCATAATTGCGAGTCGGCAATGATTATGATGTAAGATTTTTAATATTGCTTCATATTAACTGCTATTTAATAAAATTTATTTCTGATTCCAGTTTCGCCCAGCCCTCCTCCCCGACGGTATAATTAGTTTCGAGCCGTAAAAAATCTCATTCTGGCCGTTTTTCCGCCCCCGTATTTTGTATCTGATAAGCTTTATGATTATTCAAAGTGCGAAAGTCTATGACAAATATTGGAAATTACTCGGTTAAATTCCTGGAAATTTGTAATTAGCGACTGTAAAAAGACTCCCGACATCAGAAAAGCGAACTTGGGCTAGCGAGAGAGATGGTCTGCTCGCTCGAGAAATAGAAAAGAAAAGAAAAAAAAATGAGGGGGCAGACCCTCCTACCACCCTTCCCCCCTTCAAAAAAAAAAAATCTCTCACTTTAACATGTAACATAATTGATTCCTATCTAATGAGGCATAAAAGTTTTGTGAGAGCTTGTTACAAGTAACTTTTAATTGCCCAGCGCACCATTTTGTATATCTGTAATTGCCACATTTGAGATTAAGCCCTCCGATGGAATTGGAAGAGCCAACCTCGACCGCCGATCCGAGAGCGGCATCAGCCTGTTGCGATGTTCTCGATTTTATAGGTCGTGGGTCTCTCTCTCGCTCACTCTCTCTCTCTCTCTCTCTCTCTCTCTCTCTCTCTCTCTCTCTCTCTCTCTCTCTCTCTCTCTCTTGCTCCTTTTTTCCCTTCCCTTTGGCGTGTGTTCTTCCCTTTTAAGTCATATCCTTAAGGTCACCCTCCCTCTCCTTATACATCCCCTCCCTGGTAAGGCCCCCCCCCTCCGAAACCTTTACCCACACTTCATTTTATCGCTTTGCAAGACTTTGGTTTCTTCGTTGGGTCTTGTCTGGGGCCCCTCTCTCTCTCTCTCTCTCTCTCTCTCTCTCTCTCTCTCTCTCTCTCTCTCTCTCTCTCTCGTATGTGTATACACAAACGCTATAAATGCCAGTAAACGTGCTCGTTTTTATTTCTTCCTCCCGAGACGTTTTCTATTCACACCCCTTTTTTCTACTTCTTCTCACCCCACTCCCCCCCCCCCCTTTTTTTTTTCTACTTCTCATTCTTCTCCTTCTTCTTCTCCAGCATCTTTTGAACTACGTCGCCGACAGATTGAATAGCCATACCTATTGCCTTTATGACTTCATTATTTTGTTTTAGTGTTTTACTCATCCATTTGCTTTTTTTTTTAACCTCTTGGGTCTTTTTTATTTCTTTTTTTTATTTTTTTTTTGCTCTGGTGTCTGCGAGTATTACAGCTTTTGTTAGTGATATTTCCCTCTGTTTTAATTGTTTCTTTTAATGTTTTTGTTGATGAATTATTTTTTTTATATATTAAAATATGGCTGACGGTCATGTCACCTACATTGACCATCCATAATATGAACTGGTTTTGGATGTTATAATTTTTTTTTATTATTTTTTTCCCCATTATTTTTCTATGATTGGGATGATTTTATGCGAATGAAGCACAATAAAGACGAAAATGTATTTGCATTTGAATTAGAAGAATGATCATGAAAATGTATCATAACTTATGATTTATAGATCGCCTTCTCCATCTCTCTCATTTTCCTCTCACAAATATCCACCATATTCTTCATTTTATCTCGGATGTTTTTATTGCATATTTATCATTTTTCTATTATGGGCCTTATTAATGCACTTTGAGTATCCGACCTTCGTTCCTCCTTTAGTTTTATGGGAACGGGTTTTTTTTTTTTACTCCCTCTCTCCGTCTCCCTCTCTCTCTCTCTCTCTCTCTTGTGAGTCGAGATGGAGAAGTTTTACGAGTTTTTTGAGTGATTTATATTATATTTTTAGTGTTAATTTCGAAATGAAATAACATTCTCGACGGAGCTCGGATCCCTCTTGCCTTTGTTGGGATCGTCTTGGTGTGTGTGTGTCTGTGTGTGCGTTTGTATGCGTGTAGGTGCTACAGGATTTATGTATGCATGTGTTCGTGCATTCTGGGTGTGGTGAAGACGTTCTCAGTTTCATATGCACATTTCGTTTGTTTGTCTTGGTGAATATTTTGATTTTGTCTCGGTGAATATTTTGATTTTGTCTTGGTGAATATTTTCATTTTGTCTGTATTCAAAGGCAAGTTTATTCATAGCGTTATATTTTTAGTACTTAATTGGTATATGCCGGATTATATTTTTCCTATACGAGAAGTTTTTTTTCTCTAGAATTGTGTAATGGGATTTTTTTTGTACTATTTGTATGTAAGAAGAGGGTTTTTTCCTTTGCATGTGCAAATTGTAAATTTTTTTTTTTCATTTATATTCTTTGTATGTGAGATGATAATTCCTTTACTATTTTGTATGTATTAGTTGTCTTTAATTTTAGAGATGGTTTCTAAACTTATTCATTGTTCAGTTATGAATCGTTAATTTATGTATATAATATATATATAATAATAAATACCGTATATGTGAAGTCATGAGTGCCCTTTGACCTGTGAAGAAAACTTGCAGGAAGGGTCTCAAAATGGAGGAAATAGCGATGAAGCCCCTTTGTAAAGTGGAACCAGCATCTCTCTCTCTCTCTCTCTCTCTCTCTCTCTCTCTCTCTCTCTCTCAGGCACTGTAAACCTTTAATGGTTTTATATTCATATTATCTCTCTCTCTCTCTCTCTCTCTCTCTCTCTCTCTCTCTCTCTCTCTCTCTCTCTCTCTCTCTCTCTAAACCTTTAATGGCTTTATATTCATATTAGCTTTATGTTAGCGTGTATCTCGAAAAGACGTACACATCCCGACACGCTAAAGCCTTAATGACTTCATACTCATATTACCTTTATACCTTTATATAAAGTTGGCGTGTTGTGTTCGAGATTAGATATACGGACCTTATATGTAATGTTTATATTACTCTCATGTTCTTCTCGATTGCTCATTAAACCCCGTGTGTGTGTTGGTGATACGGCATCTACATAAATGTGCCTTCTTTCTTTTATGTGGTCTCCCCCGTCACATTCCAAATCGAAACTGGTCTGACGCGAAGTTTTTTTTTTTTTTTTTTTTTTTTTTTTTTTTTTTTTCTCAAGGGGGGAGTCAAATATGATTTAATACTCGTTCGCCGTATCCAAGATATGTATCATCACTGAACATTATCTGAGTGTTGTTATTGTTATTGTCGATTTTCCTGTTCGGTTGATGTTGTCGGTGTGTGTGTGAAGTATTCTTAGGCTATTCTCGTGTCTTTACCATCATGTTTTATCATTATTTTTCTCTTGTCCGTTATTGAATAATTTGTCTTTTTATAGACATAACTCTCTCTCTCTCTCTCTCTCTCTCTCTCTCTCTCTCTCTCTCTCTCTCTCTCTCTCTCTCTCTCTCTCTCTCTCTCTCCTTGTGATGTAGGCGAGTCATTATATGCGAACTTGAGCAATTAGAACATATCAAGAATTTCTTCAAATCTTTGCAAGTATACATTTCCTAAAAACTGTGTGTGTATATATATATATATATATATATATATATATATATATATATATATATATATATATATATGTGTGTGTGTGTGTGTGTGTGTGTGTGTGTGTGTGTGTGTGTGTTACGCTTAGCTCTCCTCGTACCTCAAAAATGCGGAGAAGTACTCATACCCTGGTGAGAGAGGTATCTATATGTGCGTATACCTATCTAGATATATAGCCGTCATTGTGACGGGGCGCATACAATAGCATATACAGTAAATATATATCTGAAAAAAAAATGATTTAAAATAAAAACCAAAGTTAATATAATTAGAACACCTGTGTTTATATCCGCGAATGGAGTAATGAACATCTTCCACTTTCGCCGAGGGAGATAGATACATAGGTGGCGTCATCCTCTGTTCGTAATAATATTTAACGAATAAAATCACGAGACAGCGATTTTAACTTTAGAGGTGTTTCATTTTTCGCCGCCGGTGCGCTGTTGAGATGCATTTTCCCCGATCCGTATTTTATTTCCTTTTCCTTTTCAAACCACTTTTTTTTCGCGGTGACACGCGTTTATTTCGTTGGTTTATTTTGGCCTATTTCGTTATTTGTGCAAATAAAAGTGCAGTGTTTTTGTTGTGGGTGGAACGTAAACGACTGTGTTTGTTGTCTTTAGAGATTCGTTTTTATTGGGTTCCCGTATGTTTTTTTTCCACGTAAACATCCAACTCCCCCTCCCACCCTTCACCCACCTTCACCCGACCCCCCTTATCCCCTTCGTTACCCGTCATTGCAGCGTCGGGCAATTGCAGAAGGCTTTCTGTGGCTCTTGGCCGTGTTGTTTGTACCCCCGAAGGCTCTTAATTGGCGGTGACGCTATGATTGGCGTTGCTGATACGAGCGAAATTGTTACTGTTGATAGCCGGTGCTAATACGAGTGAGCTTTAACTCTTCGTCTTGAACGGACGTTGGCTTCTGTTATGCCACGAAAAAAATAGGAAAATAAAATCCGCCAATCAGTGTTGTTGCATCGTTTTAACCTTCGCTCCTCTACATCATCTTTTTATGTATCGCCAGCGAAGCGTGGCGAAGCTGTTTCTCAATCTTTGTGCTTTATCGAGATTTTTAGGTTATAGTTTTCTTTGGGGTTTGAGATTTTGAGGGTTACAGTTTTCTATGGTGTTTGAAATTTTGAGGGTTACAGTTTTCTATAGTGTTTGTGATTTTGAGGGTTACAGTTTTCTATGGTGTTTGAGATTTTTGGGTTTATAGCTTTCTATGGGATTTGAGATTTTAGGGTTACAGTATTCTATGGGGTTTGAAATTTTAGGGTTATAGTTTTCTATGGTGTTTGAGATTTTTGGGGTTATAAATTTCTATGAGGTTTGAGATTTTTGAGGTTACAGTTTTCTACGGTGTTTGAGATTTTGAGAGTTACAGTTTTCTATGGCGTTTGAGATTTTTTGTGGTTATAGTTTTCTATGGTGTTTGAGATTTTTGGGTTACAGGTTTCTTTGAGGTTTGAGATTTTTGAGGTTATAGTGTTATAGGTTTATTTGAGGTTTGAGATTTTTGAGGTTAGAGTGTTATAGGTTTCTTTGAGGTTTGAGATTTTTGAGGTTACAGTTTTCTACGGTGTTTGAGATTTTTGGATTATAGTTTTCTATAGTGTTTCTGCCTCAGCCCATCTCTCAACACGTCCTTTTTTGACGTGGCAAACTTTAAAAGAAGAAATACTTGAAAGATTACATGCTAAATTTTCAGTACGGAACACGACAGTGACTTACGTACTTAACTTTACTTACTTTACTTTACTTTACCTTAAGGACTGCGTATCTTGTCCTGTACAGCAGGAAACCCTACTCTCTACAGGACCTCCACGGTGATTTTATGATGTTCATTCGGGAGCATTTAACATTTCACAATGCGTATTGTTCGCTTACTGTTGGATCGTCACTGTCAAAACACTCACGCAATAAGAAAGTCTTCAGTTTCCTCTTTAAAGTTGCTTGTAGTATTAGTAGCTGCTCATTGCTATCAAATATAGGAACATACTTTAGTTGTATTATTAGTATCTACTTACTATTATCAAATATAGGAAAATAAGTATAATTCGCCTTGTATTTTGTTATGACTAACATTATTTGTTTCCTTTTATTAGGGAATATACACTTACAATTCTTACAATTTATGTTATATTTACATATTAATATATTTACATGAACAATTTTTTTACTTAACATATACGGTATTCACAATTGAAACTTTTACTATTGCAATTCTCAGTATCTACAGGTTTCATATTTATGTAATTTTCATAAAATCGTTTTTTAACAACTAGATGAGGCAAGTCTTGGATGTTTTAAATATCAATCTGCACAAGAGGTAAAGGAAAAATATATTTCATTGAATATTCTTTTTTTTTTCATTTATTTTTATATTGTTTCAGTTTATCAAGAAAACAGTTTAATTCCTTCCATATTTCCACCTTATTATTTTAGAAAGGTTTTGTTATGTTTTGTATGTTAGTGATTTTTAACGTATGAAAATGATTAAACCTTTAGTATTGTGAGATACAAGTTTTTCGTAATTAGAACTAAAGTAACCCAGATCCCCAGGTCACGGAAATATTCTCTCTCTCTCTCTCTCTCTCTCTCTCTCTCTCTCTCTCTCTCTCTCTCTCTCTCTCTCTCTCTCATAAGTAGAAGCGTTCATTTATAAGCTATATTGGGGAATACGGACGAAGTGAATTAATTGAGAGAAGGGTTGCTGTAGAAGATTTTGCTATAAATAGAGCATTTAAGCTAAAGCAGATTTGCAGTT
This sequence comes from Palaemon carinicauda, assembly GCF_036898095.1. NCBI lineage: Eukaryota > Metazoa > Arthropoda > Malacostraca > Decapoda > Palaemonidae > Palaemon > Palaemon carinicauda. The sequence goes on from NC_090765.1 coordinate 38,859,477, forward strand.
GATTAGGGTTGATTAGCAGGGCGGTATTTTGATCTAGCAAGATTTACCGTTCACTAATCTTGGTAAGCGATCGGTCAACTAATTACAGACTTGGTTGCATTTTGCGCTGGCCTTCGCCGACTGTATGCGGTAGTTAGGGTCTACGGGACGTTATACCGCGTAGTTTTATTAAGTAAATGCGCCTGTATAAATGGACTTGTACATTTGCAAAGCTGTTCGTATTCTTATTAAGGAAAGTTTAAATGTATTTGTACATTTGCCTAGCTGTTCGTATTCTTATTACGTAAGTGTGCCTGTTTAAATGTACTTGTACATTTGCAAAGCTGTTCGTATTCTTATTAAAGTAATGTGCATATATAAATGTACTTGTACATTTGCAAAGCTGTTCGTAATCTTATTAAGGAAATCTGCCTGTTTAAATGTACTTGTACATTTGCAAAGCTGTTCGTATTCTTATTAAGTAAATGTACGTGTATAAATGTACTTGTACATTTGCAAAACTGTTCTTATTTTTATTAATTAAATGCGTCTGTATAAAAGTACTTGTACAGTTGCAAAGCTGTTCGTATTTTTATTAATTAAATGTGTCTATACAAAAGTATCTTTATTTTGAATTATATTTCATAAGAATATAAGACAATTCTAAAACTATATTATTATTTTGGATTATATTTTTTTAAGAATATAATGCAATTTTATGACTATTTTTATTATGAATTATATTTCATAAGAATATAAGCCAATTCTATAACTATATTATTATTTTTGATTATATTTCGTAAGAATGTAAGGTAATTCTATGACTATATCTTTATTTTGAATTATATTCTATAAGAATATAAGACAATTATATGATTATATTCTATGACTATATCTTTATTTTGGATTATATTTCATAATAATATAAAGCAATTCTATGACTATATTTTTTAAATTATATTTTATAACAATATACAGTAAGTCGCCATTGAACTGAAACGTACACGCAGTAAATATATAGAGTAGGCGGTAACTTACCCACTTCCGCTGCTTTGAGTCCCGGAGTAACGATTAGTTCAAAACGAAACCGGCTTTATAATTCACCCACATCGCCTTACGGGGCTGTAGCGCCTCACGCGATCTCCTAATTGTAATTTTAAGGGGTAAACGACACGTTTTTTTTTTTTTTTTTTTTTTTTTTTTTTTTCGGGATTTGTGTAAGTGAGGATTAAGGTAGTTGCTATTGACCGTGAAGGATTGTATGTATCTCTCTCTCTCTCTCTCTCTCTCTCTCTCCTCTCATCTCTCATCTCTCTCTGATGGTGAACTTTATTATACGTATCGACTTATTATTTATAGTTTTTATTGTGAAAGTCATCTCCCCTATATAATAAAGAGCAAGTGTCTGAATACACACACACACATATATATATATATATATATATATATATATATATATATATGTATATATATATATATATATATATATATATATATATATATATATATATATATATATGTATATATATATATCCGGTCATGCCTAGCTCTCCCCGTCCGTCGAGGGGGGATGGAGAAGTAGTAGTCATACCCTGGTAGGGGGGGCGGGTGCTTTTGCATGTCATTTATGACGGGTCGCGTACACTAGTATATTTATTATAAAAGGTAAAGTAGATAATCTGTGTATTCACTTATATCATGAGACTTCCTAATTCAAATACCGAGGTCCAGTGAAAATGAGAACCCTTAAGCATCCTGGTTATAAACGCAAAATAGGGAAAATGGATGGAAATTTTAGCTCAAAAATTTTCTCTGACATTGTTCCCTGTTACTCTCTCTCTCTCTCTCTCTCTCTCTCTCTCTCTCTCTCCTCTCTCGTCTCTCTCTCTCTCTCTCTCTCTCTCTCTTCGTCCTTATCTGTCTCGTCTATTTTTCGCTGTGATTATGATTTTCCTTACTCTTATCACTGAACAATAATTGTTTGTCACAGAAGAAGACAATTGTGTGTGTGTGTATGTGTGTGTGTGTCCCCTCTCCCTTCTATACTAGCGGTAGTTTACTAATTACCCTCGTTTGCGGTACCCTTATTCCCCTCTGTCTTTCTCTGGGCCTTCCAATCGTAATTTCCCTGTCTCCCTCGCATGCGTTTTCTCTTCCCTTTCGTCTCTCCCCTCTCTTCCTTTCCGGGTAATTTGTCAATTCTCTCTTACTCCCTTTTACATCTCCATTCCCCTTCTCTCCGCTCTTAGATATCTAACCCACAATTACCACTATTATGTTGTCTACATCATTAGTGTCTTTCTCTTAATCTCTTTCATTATGGTGCCTCCCTGTTCTTCTCTCTCTTTCTCTTTTGCTCTCTCTTTTCTCTTCCCCATATCTCTCCTGGTTCCTCCCGTCCTTTTGGGTGTCTGTCAATTTTCGCGTGTTCCCTTGTCATTTCGTTCATTCGTCAAATATTCTTTCATCTCTTCTTTCATTTCTTCTTCTTCTTCTTGGCTTTGCTTTGGGAGAGTTAATTGGTATTTTCTTATTTGTTTCTTGACTGGTTTTCTCTCGTTCCTCTTTTTCTTTTTTTTCTTTTTCCTTCTAGTTTGTCTGGTGTTCAAAATCTCCCTCTATGAATTGATAGCTCATCATGCATCCATTGGCAGTATGGGAAATCTCTCTCTCTCTCTCTCTCTCTCTCTCTCTCTCTCTCTCTCTCTCCATTTGTTATCTTCGCCAGCTAACCTTTTATATGGAAATACATTTTATCAAAATGATTCTCGATTTCTGCGTCCATTGGCAGTATGGAAAATCTCTCTCTCTCTCTCTCTCTCTCTCTCTCTCTCTCTCTCTCTCTCTCTCTCCTCTCTCAAAGTAATTCTCGATTCCCCTTAACTCTTTGGAACATCTTGCTTCCAGATTGTTTTCAGTTGCAACCAAGACAGTTTCTAATGACGCAATCACCTTGGGAATCCCGCTATTTCCTTATTATCACCTTAAACCTCGTTAGCTGTTGGGATGGCTCCTGATATAATACACTTGCTCTCATTTATATGCGCAAGTTTGATGTTTAATATGCTTTTGATTGAATGGAGGAGTATGTTTTTTTTTTTTTTGTGCTTTAGGTGGTGCCTTTATTAGTTCGAAGATTTATATTCACAAATAGAAGTCAGTAACCTTATGACTAAGGACTTTTCTGAGAAACCAGAAATCTATTTTGTTATTTTTAGACTTTTCAGGAAATGGAAAAAATGAATATGCAGCTGGTAAATACATACATATATATATTTGTGTATGTATATATATATATATTTGTGTATGTATATATATATATATATATATATATATATATATATATATATATATATATATATATATATTGAAAATCAACGCAATATCGTTTTCAGTTAGGATTCTTCATCATAGTCATCTCCTATGGCTATTGACGCAAAGGGCTTCAGTTAGAAATTGTATATATATATATATATATATATATATATATATATATATATATATATATATATATATATATATATATATATATATATATATATATATACACACACACGATAGGAATAGACATATAGTGAAATGTGATTAATACCATTGTAAGGGAACATAAATATCCTCAATGCACCAAAAATATTCATGTCCGTGTATATCCAAATTCTGTGATTAACGGATAACTCAATTGGATTTCCAGCAACCGCTTGCCCACTCAAGTGCACAGATATCTTGGCTGTTTTCTATCCAGGGCTTCAAAGTTATATTTGCCATTGGGTCTCTGTGTCTCTTCCTCTATCTACCTCTCCTCCTCTTTCACCTACTCCCTCCTCCTCCTGATCTACTGATGAGTCTTTGCTCACTCTTTGCATTCCTGTGCCTTTGTTGTGCTCTCATTCTTCCTTTTTTTTATTTTTTTTATTTTGCTGTCGTCTGTTTCCCTCATTCGTTCCCTGTTATTCTCCCTTGACTTCTTTCCTCCTCTCCCCTATTTTGTTATTCTTTCAGCCTTGCACATTCTCCTTTCTTGTTTATTTCTCAGTGATTCCTATTGCGGGATTTCGCTCATTACTTATCTCTCTTCCTTTCGTGATTTTTGAAATTGTAGGGAGGGGGGGACGGGCGGAAGGGGAGCCAGACGTGCTGATGCCTATCGTCTGGTAAGAAAGTATTTATTGCCTTCCGATTGTTTTTAATTGTCATTTGACCCGTTCTCTTCGTGTTCTTCGTCTTTCTCTTCCGTTTTATCCTTTTCCTCCTTTTGTCTCCCCCCTTTTAGTACTGTTTGTCATTTTTATTTTTTTTTCTTTACCTTTTCGACCGAAACCGCAACCTTATGTCTTGTTTTTTTTTTTTTTTTTTTTTTTTTTTTCAAAACTGTTTCCTTCCTTTGGAGTAGTCTACGCTCTTTCGTTGCCTTTTGGAATTCCCCTTTGCTTTTCGAATTGCTTCTTTTTCCTTCCCCTCATCCCCCTTTTCCTTTGGTCATCTTGATTTCTCTCTCTCTCTCTCTCTCTCCTCTCTCTCTCCTCTCTCTCTCTCTCTCTCTCTCCTGTTCTATTCTTATAGGTCGACCATTTCAGTCTTGGCCATTTTCCGCCCCGCTAATATCTCTCTCTCTCTCTCTCTCTCTCTCTCTCTCTCTCTCTCTCTCTCTCTCTCATCTCTCTCTCTCATTTTTTTCCTGCTCTATTCTTATAGGTCGGCCATTTCAGTCTTCCCATTTTCCGCCGCTTCTCTCTCTCTCTCTCTCTCTCTCTCTCTCTCTCTCTCTCTCTCTCTCTCTCTCTCTCTCTTCCCCTTCCTAAAAACACTTCCCCGCCTATCTATATTAATCCGGAGGCGGGCCAGGAGAAAAATAGGGCCAAATTATAAACGTAATTCGAAGTAAATTGGAAAATCAATATGATTAATAACCGTGTATGCAACTTTGAAATTATAAATATAGGAAAATTGCATTAGAGGGAGCGAAGGGGGGCGAGCTGGTTAGAAAATAGGATTAGACTCAGGGATTCCCACGACTGGAGGGAGGGAGGGAGGGAATGAGGGAGAAGGAGGCAGGACCTCCTAGAGGGAGAGGTAGAAGGAGATTTTGAAAACCGGGCTACCACGATTAGAACTCAAATGTGATTCTCTGGATATGATTCCCAACTAAGATTATATAATGCTCGTAAGATGCTGTTGTTTTTTTTACTGTGTGCGCGTACCTACGTACATGTACATGCTCACAGTATTACATGCTTATTTACACATTTATTTTTATATTTGTGATGGGTGGCTTTAAGAGTTTTATTTTTATTGATTAATATTTTATGAGCAATAAGTTTTTTTCATTCGATAAAAATGTGTATAAATCATTTTTTTTTTCAGCAATGGCTTTTGTTTGTTTATTGTAAACGGCTCTCTTTCTATAAATAGTTCTGGGTTATAGAGTTTTTTGTTTTATTGCATAACATTTCATGAGTAATAAAATTTTATTTCGTTGCACGAATATGTATAACTTGATTGTTTTTTCTAATTTAAATAGTAACAGTCTTTGTTTAGGATATTAACTGCTTTACTTATTTCCAAAATAATACAGTGGGTTTGTTTGTGTATAGTAAACCGCTTTTTTCCCTTACACAGTTCTAGATCTTCGATTTTTATTTTTATTAAACTTTTTATGAGCAATAAAAATTTTACTTCGTTGCAAAAGTATGTATAACTTGATTGTTTTTCTGATTTAAATAGCATCGGCTTTGTGTACAGTAAACGGCTTTTTTTTCCGTACATAGTTCCGGCTTTCAGAATTTATTTTTATTTAACTTTTTATGAGCAATATTTGTTTTTTTTTTTACAAGAATATAGATAACTTGATTATTTTTTTATTGTTAACATTTTATTGGCAATAAAAAAGTTCCTTACAAAAATATAACTTAATTGTTTTTATTAGTTATATATCAACGGCTTTGTTTTATGACATTAAACGACTTATTATAATTTATTCCTCATTCAATATAATAAAAAAAAAAGAGGGAAAGTGTCCTGATTGACAGCATTTTATTGTGCTATTGATGTATTACTGATAAGCGGAATATTACCCGTAACACGTGGTCACGAACACCTACCTTCTGTCTGTTCAATTTTTTTTTTTTATAGTTGTAATACAGCTGTATTGACTTTTGAGTAATACGGTGCTGTAACATTGCGTGTACTTACAGTTTAGGGAACGATAAATCGATTCAATTTATCGGATATTATTTTACCCGTGGCTTGTTATTTTTTTTATAATGGTAATAATTTTTAGTCTATTTAAAGCTTATTCGTATACAGATTTCATTGTATTGGCTGTTATTGTTAATGCAAAATCTTATATATATATATATAATATATATATATATATATATATATATATATATATATATATAATTATAATAATTACACATGAAAAGTTCATGTAGTTGTATTTATGCGTAAAAAGACTTTTTATCGATTGTGATTTTCATATGAATGTGTGTGTGTATCTTTCTTGAAAAGGTTTTTCAAAGATACAAAGGAAATCAAATTAATCACTAGATGTATATCGATACATATTTTTTCAGTGAGTATTGGTGAAATTTATGGATTAATTTAATTTCCTGTTTCTTTTATTAGACATTTTTAAGAAACATTAAATTACATATACACACAAATATATATATATATATATATATTATATATATATATATATATATATATATATATATATATATATATATATATATATAAATCAGTCATATAGTGAGTTACAACAGGTGAAAACATATGCAAAGGTGTTTATGAAAAAGAACACAATATCATCATACATATATACACACACATAACACATAAATCTGAATGTACTCAGCGTACTGTGTGTATTCATCCGCCAGCAGCAGCAGGAGGAACACCTCGTGCCGCCCTCTTCATTTTTTCCCTCTCAGGACCTCTGAGAGAAAACGGCTTCAGGACAAGCTTCAGGATCGCCGTCCGCCCATCCATCCGTTGACGAATTTCCCTCACCTGGGTCTAACGAAGTTTCAGAAGCCATAGAGAATGCATTTACTGCTGATGAACAAGTACGGCGTTTCCTTTATATAGAAAGGCAGGAAGCGCGGCGCTATAAACGGGGTTAGACTTGTGCTGAAGGCCTTCGTCACATAAAAGGCCAAATGGTAATCTTCCCTCGAGTGCGCTCTCTCTCTCTCTCTCTCTCTCTCTCTCTCTCTCTCTCTCTCTCTCTCTCTCTCTCTCTCTCTCTCTTACACCTTAGCCAATTAGAGTATCTGCTGAAGGTTAACCGAATGTGAAGGTAATTAAACAAAATTGATTATTTTCAGTGAGTTCTTGTAAATTCTCTCTCTCTCTCTCTCTCTCTCTCTCTCTCTCTCTCTCTCTCTCTCTCTCTAACACATTGACCAATTAGAGTATCTGCTGAAGGTTAACCCAATGTGGAGGTAATTAAGCTAAATTGGTCATTTTCAGAGAGTTCCTGTAACTCTCTCTCTCTCTCTCTCTCTCTCTCTCTCTCTCCTCTCTCTCTCTCTCTCTCTCTCTCTCTCCTTGAACCAAGTAGAGTATCTGCTGAAGGTTAACCCAATGTGGAGGTAACTAAGCTGAATTGATTATTTTCAGTGAGTTCCTGCAAATTTCTCTCTCTCTCTCTCTCTCTCTCTCTCTCTCTCTCTCTCTCTCTCTCTCTCTCTCTCTCTCTCTCTCTCTCTCTCACCTGAACCAATTAGAGTATCTGCTGAAGGTTAACCAAATGTGGAGGTAATTAAGCTGAATCGGTCGTTTTCAGTGAGTTTCTGCATTTTTTTAACCTTTGCAAATAATACCAGGATATCGACAGCCTAAAAAGCGGCCTATAAGAATTTAAAAAGAAAATAAATAAATAAAACAATAAACATTGTTTAAAATTATCCAATTTACATTGTTAATAAACAAATCACAACATTTTACACAATAAAGCTTTTTTTACAATTTTTTATATTTTATGGAAAGTTTTCAATTTAAAGGAATAGATAAATAACGTTTTAATTCATTAAAGCATTTCTAACAATATTATTCAATTTACTTTCATATATAAAGCTTTGAAGGCTACTCAATGAATGGCAGAGACAAGGGACAGTGACAATACATATATTGATCAGCGCCCAAAGTTAGGACCAAGGAGGGCTAGGCTGTGGCTGCTGATGACTCGGCAGATAGACTTAGTGGCTCCCCCAAACCCCCATCCTTAGTTCACAAGGATGATGAGGTTGCAGCGACCAAATGGAACTAACGAGTTTGAGGGGGACTTTAACCCCCGTCTGGCCATCACCAGTCAAGGGACGTTACCACATCGGCCGCCATATCAATTGGAAGTGAAATTTTACTAATTAGATTTCAAAATATGGTTTCTCCAAGACTTGAAATCCCATGAGTTCGTAAATGGCGATTAACTTACTTCATTGGCGATGTTCCTCCCACTTTTATAAATGCCATTTCTATAAATGTCTAAGTCGCTCAATCCATGCAAATACTGAGGATCTTGTGTCAAGAAGCTGGAGGGTCTGGTCTGTGGACTCCCCTCCTTTCTATCCCTCTCTGCTGCTGCTGCTTTTACTTCTCACTTATTTCAACTTCGTTGTTGTGATACATTTACTTCTCTCCTTTTCCACATCTTCGCAGATATTCTTTTACTTCTCTCCTTTTCCATATATTTGCTGCTTCTTTTACCTCTCTCCTTTTCCACATCTTTGCTGATATTCTTTTACTTCTCTCGTTTTCAATATCTTCGTTTCTACTTCTTTTATCTCTCTCCTTTTCCACATCTTCGCTGCTACTTCTTTTCCACATTTTCGCTGCTACTATCTTTTACCTCACACCTTTTCTACTTTTTTGCTGATGTCATTTACCTCTCCTTTTCCATATGTTTGCTGCTGACATTTACCTCTCTCCTTTCCCACATCTTCGCTGCTATTTCTTTTACCTCTCTCCTTTTCCACATCTTCGCTGCTGCTTCTTTTACCTCTCCTTTCCCACATCTTTCCTGCCACTTCTTTTACCTCTCTCCTTTCCACATCTTCGCTGCTACTTCTTTTACCTCCCTCAATTCCCACATCTTCGCTGACGTCCATAAGTGCGTTGTCGTTTGCGGGGAAACTGGTTAGTCGCCTGTCACTTTATAGAATGTCATGCAGTAATGCGCTTACCTCGGTATTATTCGAGTATTTTCTCTTATTGATGCATTGAACATTTCATCTTGTTATTTTTGACTAGTACCCCGTGAATTATTATTTATTCATTTTATTATATGCAGCGATCTTAATAGCTGCGTTCAGGAGTCTTTTTGCACCGAATCCTACACGATTTTGCAATCTACGAAGAGCCCCCTTTTTTTTTAAGAGTCCTTCGATGGAAGGATCTTTTCCTCATGTTTCTCTCTCCTCCTCCTCCTCCTTTTGAGAGGAAAAGTCCTTCGATGGAAGGATCTTTACCTCATGTTTCTCCCTCCTCCTCCTCCTCCTCCTCCTTTTGTGAGGAAAAGTCCTTTGATGGAAGGATCTTTTCCTCATGTTTCTCCCCTCCTCCTCTTCACCCTCCCCCTCCTCCTCTTCACCCTCCCCCTCCTCCGCCCTCCGCCTCTTCTCCCTTCCATCTGTAGCATCTGCCATCTGCTTGTGTAACTGTAAAAGGGTAAATGAGGGTCTACCCCAACCCCAACCCCAACCCCAACCCCAACCCCAACCCCAACCCCAACCCCAACCCCAACCCCAACCCCAACCCCAACCCCAACCCCAACCCCAACCCCTTATAAAAAAATAAATAAAAAAAAATAATGAAAATAAATTTGATCAATAAGCGAACATTTGCTATTTGACTTGAATGGAGTCAATAAACGATTGATGATTTCTAATATAATTTGTTAATGGATTAATTTCTTATTAAACTTTTAAGAAATTAGAAAAGAAGCTTTGAAGATTTAATTCAAAAAAATTAATAGCTTTCTTTTTCGACTTGATTAGAGAAATAACCGAGTTATTCTTTTAAAACATTTAAATCTGAATTAGGTTGTTTGATATTTGAATTGGCTCCAAATAAATTAGAAAGAGCATTTGGAAAACTTATATAAAAATACTTCAAAATGTTATCAAAAAATCCTTTATTTGGGTTTATTTATTAAGTGTATTCTTTAAACATATTATGACGAATTTATAATAGTTCATTCAAAGCTTACATTTAGTCTTGTTAAAAACTAAAAAATTATTTATTTGTTTGATGTTATTGTTCTTATATTTGTTAACTTACTTATTATTTTTTTTAATAAAAGTCACTTAAATCTTCGAATAAAACATTTAATTATTATAATCCAGAACTTGGCTGTAAAATTTTATTTTAAAATACAGAAACATTTCGAGCTAATTATTAATAAATGTCAGCAACTTATTATTCGATTTAAATTTGTTTTTTTTGAACACTGTTAAGTTCTTTAAAATTCCTATTTAAATCTGAATATAAAGACAAAGTAATGTCAACATAAACTTATAAATTAGAAGCATAAACATTTTTATAATGATCGAAATTAACTTCTGCTGAAGCTTCTAAATTTTAAACTCCTTTCAGTTCTTTATATTTTTAATTATTTATTCAGCATGTTCTTTGTAATTAAAAAACACCTATGTTTTACCGTCTTTTTCTATTTAGTTCATTTTTAAAAACTGTAATAAAATGTCTCTATTACGAGTCTCTTTATGACTTACATAATGCATTAATAATTCTTTATAATAATTTTTTCTTTTTTCTATTTATTATTTCTTTTATTTTTTCGGTCCTATTAAAGGTAATCCTGGAACTAGTTTTTTCATATTAGATTATAACCATTAAAAATCTTCAAATGAACGTTCAACTTTCCAATTACATGGAAATGTTGAAACTTCTAAAAATATTATCTTTTTGTTTAATTTCAATAGAAACTTTATTTAATTTTCCGAGTTCATTTATTTATAATTTTTTACAAGCTATTTATTTCTTTATTACTTCTGTTTTTGTATGAATTTCTTACTCAATATTTTTTTCTATTTTATTTTCATTATTTACGTCGTTTTTTGTCTCTTCCATCTTCTTGTTCAAATTGTATATTTTTGTCTACTATAAATTTTCGGGAATATTCAAATCAATGTAATGACTATCATTCAATCCTAAATATCCAATTGGCTTCTATAATTATGTTTATTTCATTTTGTTTTCTTACATTTATTTCCAATTTTATTATGTATTATTCATTGTTTAATTTATTTTTAATGTATTTTATTATTAACTTATAAATATTGATTTTATGGTTATTAACTTTACTATTAAGGATTTTAATATTAGCTTTAATAAAATTAATTTAATGATTATTAAGGATCGATACCAATTGCATTTTGAAGCATTTATTATGCTTTAATTAAAGGGTCTTAATGTTCTTCTTCTTTTTTAGGAATTTAACCAATTTAAGAATTATATTAATTGCGATCAAAATTCATGACAGTTTCTCTGGGTTTAAATTCTCTAACAACTAATTCTTCTTCTGTTTCATTTAGAAACATATTTACAATAGCCTTTAATTCTACTAGTGACCAATTGTCAACATTTGTTGCATCTTCTTTAAGGCCCATTATGTAACGTATAAAAACGGTCTTATTAAGCTTCTGTTGTTATCATCGAACTTAAATACTCTTGCTTCTCTATCTTCTCCGACATTGTATCTTTATTTATATTTTTTATAAAAATCATTATCAAAAAAAAATTTATATATTTTTTATATCATTCTTTTATATTACTTTAATTTTTAATCATTTTTTACTTTAATACTCTTATCTATTTTTATCTTTTAATTTTTAAAATAAAAGAAGAATAAAATAATTATTAAAAGGAACTTAAAAAAAAAAAATAATATGAATAAACTATAATAAGAAAAAATATAATTAAAAAGAAAAATATATTTTAAGATTAAAAAATAAAGAAATAATAAAAAATAAGAATAAAAAAATAGTAAAAAGAAAAAAATTATCATTAAAAATTTAAGAAATAAAAAAATTATTTAAAAAAATAATTATAAAAAAAAAATATTTAATCGATTAAAAACTAATTGTAGATTTGAGTTAAAATTTCCTAATTTAAAAAAAAAAATTTATTGAAATAAAAAATAATAATATTTTTAAGTATTTTGAAATAAATAAAAAAAGTAGAAAATAATTTAAAGAAAGAAAAGTTGTAGATTAGAATTAGAATATCAAAATTTTTATAACAAAAAATTCGAACAAAAAATATTGATTAATAGTAATGGAGAAGAAGGAATAAGAAGAAGTAAATAAGAAAGAAGAAGAAGAGAAGAAAGTTCGAAAAGAAGAAATAAAGAATTGCTCTCTTAATAAAAGAAAAATAAGTGCATCAAATTTGTTTACAAGTTCAGGAGAGCTGAAACTGCTGAGTTAAGTCGAGGAAAAATTTTAGCGTTTTTTTGGTAAGAAAGTTTCATCTCCAAAGTTCAGTTAATTATGAGAAGAAAAAATCTTAAGACTTTTAAAAAGTGTTAGAAGAATAAGATAATTATTAGAAAAAATTAACAAGAGTTAATAAAGCTATGAATAAATTAGTACTCAAATAAAAAAAATTATCGAAGTTTAAAGTAAAGAACTTTTGAATCAAGAAAAATAAATTCGATAATTATGAGCAAAGTTCATTTAAATGGATTTAAAGCTAAAAAAATTATAAGATAAAATAAAAGTATGCAAAATTAAAATAGACCTTTTAATAGACTCAATTCTTGAAATTAAATGAATAATGAAAATCTTAACACTCAAAATATTTCCATATAGGCTCCAAATTAATGCAACTTTTTTCCGTAGAAAAATATGATTCAGGAATTATCAGGCTTTGGTTCTTAATTTTAAAATAAAATCTTTTTAAATAATTAAGCACTTATTTAAAACCTAATAATAATTATATCGATTTCAAATAATAAATTCAACCTGATGATTCTAAATATTATCATTCAAGAATTTACCCTAAATAATAATTGATACTTGATAACAACTCAAATTACTGATAAGATTTAAGGTAAGATTAAAGATAAGATTTCTAATAAAATTAAATTTAAAATTGGAAATCAGATTAAATATAAAACTAGACATAATATTAAATTTAAAATTAAAAATAATACTAAATGTAAGATTAGAGAATATATTAAATGTAAGATTAGAAATAAGATTAAATGTAAGATAGTTAATATTAAATGTAAGATAGTAAATATTAAATTTAAGATAATAGAAAATATTAAATGTAAAATGAGAAATAATAAATATAAGATGAAAGATAATATTAATACAGTAGATAATAATTATAAGATTGGGGAATTTAAAGAGAAAATTGAAAATAAGATTAAGATAAAAAATATAAAATAAATTATCCTTAATAAGAAACAAAAATAGACTACAAATACTCCAATATAGACTCTTAATAAAACTTTTAAATATAACCAAGATAATAATCTAAAGTATGCTTTAAATAAGACTTTTAAATGGAATCTAAATAATTTGTAGACTCTTAATTAGACTAAATATAATCTAAATAATTCTCAGACTCTAAATAAGAATAAATTTAATCTAAAATATATTCAGACTCTAAATAAGATTTTGATTTATAGGCTAGATAATAATAAGACTCTAAATAAGATTTTTAAAAATAGTATAAATAATATTAAGACTCATAATAAGATTAATAAATATAGTCTAAATAATACTAAGATTAAAAATAAGATTTGGATTAATAATTTAGATAATAATAAAGAATTTTTGGGAAAGATTGATAAAAAGATACATATTAAGATTATAAGAAATAAAGAGTAGATGAGAGTGAGTAATATTCTGAATTTATGAAGTGGCGTGAATAACAAGTAAAAAAAAAAGAAATAATAACAGGAGCAAGTTTAGATTATATCAATTTATAAAACGATAAATTGTCAACTAAAAAGCACGATGGAATTTAGAGTCTCAACACTCTCTTATTAAAAATGAACTCTTTAAAAAGTTCAGAGAAAGCCATTTTGGAAGTTTATAAGATTCTTAATATTAAGAAAATTAAAACTGGGAATCAAATAAAAATTCTAATTTTTAATCGAAAAAAATGGAATTTAACCCTTAAAAAAGATCCAATTCTTCGAAATAATTTTTTAAATAAGATTTTAAAAAAGAATTCTCTAATAACTTATCAAAATAATTGAATAATTCTATTTATGAAACTGAAATTTAAAAAATTAATTTATTAAATTCTAAATTTTAAGTCGATAATTTTAAAGAACAAAATAATTTATCTTATGAATCTTAATAATAAAAAAATATTTTAAATTAAAAATAATTATAAATTGAAAATTTTTAAAGAAATAAAATAATTTTTAAAATGACTCTGAGTAACTAAAGTAAAAAATGGTTTAATAAATAGCAGACCTTGAAAAAATTTAGAAAATAATAGCAAAAATAATGTTGAATTTAGTTCCAGAAACAAAAAAGTTTTAGGCCAACAATTAGAGTATTATTTAAAACAATTTGAAATTAAATACTCAAGTTAAATTCGAGAAAGATTAGAAAATTAACAAAATCATTCACAGTTCAAAATTGTCGTCCAAATGAAAGATCGACTTTTGTCTCAGCTCAAAAATGTTGAACAATGAAAATGGGGTTGGGGTTGGGGTTGGGGTTGGGGTTGGGGTTGGGGTTGGGGTTGGGGTTGGGGTTGGGGTTGGGGTTGGGGTTGGGGTTGGGGTTGGGGTTGGGGTTGGGGTTGGGG
>NC_090765.1:38874754-38879754 GCF_036898095.1 Palaemon carinicauda
TAATGATGACATTAACTGCGTTGATCTGTCGACTGGAGTTCAGATAAGTGGTTAATTGGCACATAGTTATCGACTTAATTACTGTATAATTTTCTACATTACATTACAACCCGGAAATTAGACAGAAAATCGTCATTTGGGGACAACTTGTAAACTCGGTTTGTCGATCGTAGATTTTTAATGAATTTTTTTCCCCGGGTATTTAATGAGAGAGTGAAAATTGCTGAAAGAAATTTTGACCTGTCGAATGATTCATTAATTGTTAAAAGGAATTTTTTGAAAAGTTATATTACTTATTTCATTTAGAAATTGTCTGACTTCAGGATTTTTTTTTATTTTTTTTTGATAAATATGTAGAAAGTATCATTTGGATTAGAAGCATGTCTATGTAATGTATATATTTAACAGGAGAATTTTCGAAAAGTTATATAACGAATTTTATTTACAAAATTGTCTGACTTCAGGGGATTAGAAGTATGTCTATGTATAATTTTCGAAAAGATATATAACGAATTTTATTGAGAAATTGTCTGACTTCTGATTTAAGAAAAAATATTTTTGATTAATACATGGAAAGTATCTTTTGGATTGGAAGTATGTCTATGTATATATGTATGCCTCAAAGTGTATAAACTTACGCATATACACCGATGCACGCACGCACGCGCGTGCGATAATTGAACGGAAATAGAGGACGTAATGACGGAGGGTGGGATCGATATTAGAAACTGGTCCTTCTGGGGGCACGAGAGAGAGAGAGAGAGAGAGAGAGAGAGAGAGAGAGAGAGAGATCGACAGTTTGACTAAATTTATAATTACACTTTCTCTCTCTCTCTCTCTCTCTCTCTCTCTCTCCTCTCTCTCTCTCTCTCTCTCTCTCTCTCTCTCTCAAGTTTTACTCAGCATAGTTACACGAAGATAATTAAAGCTATTCCCAAAGTCGATCGATCAATTGATTTGTACAAAATACTTTGAAAATATTTGACTTTTTTAAGTTTTATCAGATTCTTTTCCTTGTGTGATTTTTCACTATAAGTAATTTTTATCATTGGAATTTTCTTATAACTTCCGTACCCGTCATGGAAAAACTACCGCTTGTAGGCTAAATTATTTGATACATAATTCTGTATGTATCTTGTAAATTCTACTGGCAACATGTACAGTACAAGTTACAGAATTTCTGAAATCCTGTAATATTGTTAATAGTTTTTCTAAAGTCATGAAGCTTGTAGAATTCAGTACGGAACATGTTACAGAAGTTCTGAAATCCTGTAATATTGTTAATAGGTTTTCTAAAGTCATGAAACTTGTAGAATTCAGTACAGTACAAGTTACAGAAGTTCTGAAATCCTGTAATATTGTTAATAGATTTTCTAGTCATGAAGCTTGTAAAATTCAGTACAGTACAAGTTACAGAAGTTCTGAAATCCTGTAATATTGTTAATAGATTTTCTAAAGTCATGAAGCTTGTAGAATTCAGTACAGTACAAGTTACAGAAGTTCTGAAATCCTGTAATATTGTTAATAGATTTTCTAAAGTCATGAAGCTTGTAGAATTCAGTACAGTACAAGTTACAGAAGTTCTGAAATCCTGTAATATTGTTAATAGATTTTCTAAAGTCATGAAGCTTGTAAAATTCAGTACAGTACAAGTTACAGAAGTTCTGAAATCCTGTAATATTGTTAATAGATTTTCTAGTCATGAAGCTTGTAAAATTCAGTACAGTACAAGTTACAGAAGTTCTGAAATCCTGTAATATTGTTAATAGATTTTCTAAAGTCATGAAGCTTGTAGAATTCAGTACAGTACAAGTTACAGAAGTTCTGAAATCCTGTAATATTGTTAATAGATTTTCTAAAGTCATGAAGCTTGTAGAATTCAGTACAGTACAAGTTACAGAAGTTCTGAAATCCTGTAATATTGTTAATAGATTTTCTAAAGTCATGAAGCTTGTAGAATTCAGTACAGTACAAGTTACAGAAGTTCTGAAATCCTGTAATATTGTTAATAGATTTTCTAAAGTCATGAAGCTTGTAAAATTCAGTACAGTACAAGTTACAGAATTTCTGAAATCCTGTAATATTGTTAATAGATTTTCTAAAGTCATGAAACTTGTATAATTCAGTTTATTGACTTAATCGTTTAGGCATCAATTTCCAAAATGACATGTCGCAGTTGACCGTGTTATTCTAAATAAACAATGCGTTGTTATTTGAACACATTTCTGATTTTTTTTAATCTGCATTTTATTTTAAGTTTTTCAGTCAAGAGATTCGCCAGATTAGGTAATGTGCAATGAAGTAATTCACCTTCATAATTGGATGAAAATCTGGATGTTGCCGGTTGATGGCGCTAGATCGTACCCACAAGCGGATTCTCTCTCTCCTCTCTCTCTCTCTCCATCTCTCTCTCTCTCTCTCTCTCCTCTCTCTCTCTCATCCTCTCTCTCTCTCAAGCACCGACTTTGGGAATTCGAGGCTGTAACTAGATTGGGGGGAAAAGTTAAGGTCTCATGGTAACCAGATTATTGTAATTACATGTTGCATATATCATGTGGTTTATATTAATCTTCGTTCATGTCGGAATACGGATCGCTAGATGTCGGAGTCGAGTTTGGAAGTGTGTGTGATTCTTCGTGCGTTTGTTTGACTCGTTTGTTTATTGTTAAGAAGACTGAAATTGTAAAAATTATCAAAATTATTATCATTACGCATATCAAAATATATGAATTATTATTATTAAAGTTATCAAATTAATGATTATTATTGAAGCTATATGAATTATTATTGACATTATTAAAATTATTAAAATCACAATACCTCGGAACCTAGATCCATTCTCATTTAGCTGCTACAAATTTTATGCGAATTAGTATTTTATTGTTTTTTTATATTTTTTAAATTTTTGATGGATTTTTGTGTCATGGAATTCCTGAGAAAAAGGGACGTAAGAAAAAAATGGAATGGATACTGAAAAGATACATTTCTTACAAAAACTCAGTATTCCTCATTAAGAATTCTCTCTCTCTCTCTCTCTCTCTCTCTCTCTCTCTCCTCTCTCTCTCTCTCTCTCTCTCTCTCTCTCTCTCTCTCTCCCTCCCTCATATGTGGTTCCTGTTACTAATTTACATATTGCTACATGATTGTTTACTAACTAGTCTATAAATTTAAGATGAGTTGCAATGACCTCAACTAAACAAATAATGATTGATAGAATGAAATCATGTTCTGTATTCTGTAGTGTGGAATACAAAAACCGTCATTCTGTATTACATAATAATCGAAAGCTTTTGAAACTTTGTATTTCGGAAACCGTCCCCCTTCATTCCAGAAATCCTGTATCTAATTTTTTTTTTTCTTATTATAATACGTGTCAAAATAAGTTTATTTTTCTCTTCATTATAAACCAGCCTCTTAATTTCTCTTCTGGAGCGTTGTGTTTATTTTTCCCAAACCCTTTTTTTTCCAATTTTTTTATCCCTCTCTTCATTGTTTATCTTTCGTGAATGTAGTATTTGCGACCCTCGTATGGAATCAATATTTACTTTTCGCAGCTTCCTTTGTAATTTGAAAAATGTGTGATAATAATTTTTTTCTTTCCGTTTGAAATGAAACCTGTGAGGAGGGAAATAGGAGTTGCAGGAGGAGGAGGAGGAGGAGGAGGAGGAAGGGGGGGATAGAAGTGCAATAGCTATGAGAGATAGAGAGAGAGAGAGATAATGACGGCTGTTAACAAGGAGATGAGATACCTCGGACAACGCCTTGTGCATCTCCTTATCCTCCAGCATCCAACGGCAACAGCCATCAGCGAGCGTGATCAATGACACTCGTCAAAATGCTTGTTTGGTTACTAGTTTTCGAGTCGGCTCTCGTGGCGGCTCCTCGAGAGTGTGTGTGCCAACCATTCATTTGCTCTCGAACACTCGCCAGCAGAAATAATACATGCCACTCCACCAGCTATGAAGTGCTAACAAGTAATTAGCACTCTTAATACTTGCCCTTGTCGATAAATATATTGAGGTGTGTGCTTTGGTGCTTGGAGATCGAGGGGGGGAAGGGGGAAGAAGGGGGTGTTAGATCGCTTTCATCTTTGCAAGCACCGGTAATGGATAAGAATTTTCTGTGGTGTGAGGTTTCGGTGGACGGAGGGAGATGTGCTGTCTGGGGGCCGGGGGGGGGGGGGGGTGTTGGAAGTTGGGACACGAGAAATCTAAGTTGTTTTTGTTTATTTTTGCCTTTCTTTTCAGTTTCCCTATGATTAAATAACTTGATATTTATAAAATCAAGCTCTTATATATATTTTCTAGTGATATACCTATATCACAAGTTCCTCAAAAGTGCAAAGTTGTATTTCAGAGTAATGCTATGAAATAGCCTTATTGCTTTTGAGGTAATTTATGGCATATTTCTGTATTTTACACAGTAATCTGGTTTGAAGAAAATGTATTCAAGACATTTATTAAAACACTACATTTCTTGAATTATGTAAGAAAAGACTTGAATATTATCAGCCAATGTCAAGGTAATCTGCTGTGATTTTTTTTTTTTTTTTTTTTTTTTACAATTTCTAAATATTTATTTCCATTATTGATGACCCTTCAATTGCATCTGATGCTTTGATCTTTCGCCTTTTGAATAGTTTCATTTTTCAAAATGCTTAGTGATTGGAATATTTTATTATAGTTATATAAATGGAATCTATCATAATTTCCTTTAGAATTATTTTGTCTATTTTGTATAATTATATAATACTGATAATAATAATCATAATCATAATCATAATGATGATGATAGGAATAATAATCATAGCACGATTTATAATAATGAAAAATAATAATAATAATAATAATAATAATAATAATGATTATAATCATAATTATTAATAATAAATATGAAATTACATCGCGAGCTTCTCATTATTTTAGTTTCTCATAACTGTTTATGCGTCCTCACGCCAATGCCTTTCTTACAACTTGTGGAGAGAGAGAGAGAGAGAGAGA
>NC_090765.1:38889754-38892254 GCF_036898095.1 Palaemon carinicauda
TGCATCGAATGTCTTACGTCATGGGCGTGCGTCAGAGAGAGAGAGAGAGAGAGAGAGAGAGAGGGGGGGGGGGAGAGGGGGGGGGGCCATGGAACCTCAAGATCTCCTTAATTATTAGTAAAGAGATTTTGGCTTAACCCCCAATGGATTATTGGGAATTTTATTATCCCATATTGGTTTGCCTTAGTGTATTCATTGGTTCATTGCTTCGCTGTCGGGGAACTGTTACTGTTGTTGTTGTTGTTTTTGTTGCTTGTGGTGCTTTTGTTTAGTGTATTTTACGAGCTGTTTTATTTAGTAATTATCTAGACATTACTTGATGGTAACACGGACTTACAGGTTACATTTTCACATTAATTCCAGTTTTATCTTCAATTCCAGTTATTTATGAAGTAACCGACATTATTCATATAGCCAAATTCGTCTATATTACCTTTTAAATGTTTATAGCAGCTCATCTGAGGCTTGTCGTTGTCTGTAGATTGATTGAATTATTAGTCTTAGTAATCTCTCTCTCTCTCTCTCTCTCTCTCTCTCTCTCTCTCTCTCTCTCTCTCTCTCTCAAGGAGTAGAAACAACATCCTCCAACTGATGAATGCTATTTAATATTTCACTTCCCTTAGGTATAAAGAAAGCTTTTAAAAACACTCAAATACCACAAAAGGGATGAAATATTAAATGGCGTTCGTCAGCAGTTTAAAGATATTGTTTCCATTTCTTGAAATCAATATATTAAAAATAAATAAAGATATCAAATGACGATCACCAGCATTTGAAACATATTGCTTGCAATCCTTGGAGAGAGAGAGAGAGAGAGAGAGAGAGAGAGAGAGAGAGAGAGAGAGAGAGAGAGAGAGAGAGAGAGAGAGAGATTGTTTTCATTTTTTGAAAAACAATATAATAAAGATAGATAAAAATATTAAATGCCGATCACCGGCAGTTGAGAGACATTGCTTGCAATCCTTGGTCAGAGAGAGAGAGAGAGAGAAGGTATGTTTTCATTGCTTGAAATCAATATATGAAAAATAAGGTAAAGTATTAGATGACGATCACCGGCAGTTGAAATGAAAGACATTGCTTGCACTCCTTGGTGAGAGAGAGAGAGAGAGAGAGAGAGAGAGAGAGAGAGAGAGAGAGAGAGAGAGAGAGAGAGAGAGAGAGGGAGGGTTGGCCAGTGGTGGTGTGGTCAATGATTGATAGTCTTTGCCATCTAACGCTCTTGCAACATTCACAAGCAAGTATAAATGTCAGCATGAAAATTCTATAGGGTAATCGGAGACCGCTCATAAAATTGTCAGTCTTGCAATACATACGGCATCATCACCTCCCCCCAGACATGCTCCAACGATGCCTTCGCCTTTCTCCTTCCTTTCTTGTGAGAGAGAGAGAGAGAGAGAGAGAGAGAGAGAGAGAGAGAGAGAGAGAGAGAGAGAGAGAGAGAGGAGTTTGATTCGACGTCCTAGTGGTGACATGGATGGCAAGAATTTCGTCTTGGTTTTCTGAAGATTGGGATAAGTTAATTTAGTTAAATGCTGAGGATGATGTGTGTGAGAGAGAGAGAGAGAGAGAGAGAGAGAGAGAGAGAGAGAGAGAGAGAGATTGTTTTCGTCTTAGTTTTCTGAAGATTGAATGAAGGTAATTTAGTGGATCGTAAATAACAGAGGAGGATATAAACGAAATCATGACACATCTTTCACATTGTAAGCTCTGCAACAGTTGAAGTAAATATCAACATATATGTAAATATCGCTGAATATATCGATAAAGATTATGGTGTGGACAATGAATATCCATATATCCCTCTTAAGAGCTGAAGCAAAATGCTTATAGGTCTTGGTAAATGGTATGGTATTATTTAACATAATGAGTAAATCGTATTATTGTGCTTTTTCTCTTAATGTGGAAGATCTTCCCCATTACTTTACAGTTATAAAAGTACCAGTTATTTCATACCGGCAATTAAACGCGTTTATTAATCTCTTAAAATCCAATGACGTATATTCATTTTATTTAAGATGAAAGAAAAAACTAATTTCACCTAATGCGATAAATATTGGAATTTATGGTTGCAAAATGAAGCACGACACTAATGCCTGTCATATTTAAACCCAGATTGAATATGGATATTGATGCTGGGATGCCCCCTAACGAGAAAAGTTTGATTATGGCCGTGGTAGTAATTATCCAATAAGTATCATTGTCTAAATTCATTAGGATTATTATCGTCACAAACCCAACCATTATATGCAAGATATGATTCGTAAACCCCCTTACCTCCCCCCTCCCTCTGTTTGCATCCCCCTAATGGAATATGACCCCCCCCCCCTCTCTCTCTCTCTCCCTCTTAGTTGCTTATCTGCATATTGTATCTTGCCCGGTTTTATAGTTATAGGAAACATTGGCTATAGACCACCGGCATGTCAAAAGTAAATTAAAAAGCATAAAGCTGCATGTGTGTGCATATATTATGTTGCGGCCGAGTAATGAGGTCAGGTTTGGG
>NC_090765.1:38902254-38904259 GCF_036898095.1 Palaemon carinicauda
GGATAATAATGAGAGAATGAAGAGTTTTAAAACGATTTGAAAATGGTAGCTAATGGAAGGACGACAAAAGGCCCCAATAATGAATGGAGAACAAGAGAAGTGAAAACAGTTTAGAGGACATTGAACTAACATGTTTGCATTTTTCTTTATTATTTTACTTTTCCTCTTCCCTGTCAAGGGGCGGGACGAGGTCTTTAGATTTTTCCGATGCAGTTTAGATTATGGGAGGAATTGTTGACTGCAAATATCTTAATCCCGGCATGCGACTCGTGATGGTAATCCAAATACATTACTGGCGCAAGACAAGAAGGGGGCGGAGATAGTTTTGATAGCTTGGTGGGTCAAGTTTGGATTAGGAATTTGGGAACGAGGCGTGGATGAGGTGATAAGGGAGAGGATTTTTTTTTTTAATCTCATTTGAGAAGAGATAAAGAGTTATAACATTTGAAAAGCTTAAAGGTCGCTTATGAATGGCAGAGGTAGGACTGCTCTACAGGCCGATCATGTTATACAGTACATAGATGTCTAGCGTCCAAGTCCCTCTCCACCCAAACCAAGACCAGGAAGGGTCAGGCAATGGCTGGTGATGATTCGGCAGGTAGATCGAGAAGCTTCTTCAAACCCACCATTTTCACCTCACAGGGATGGTGAGGTTGCAGACACTACAAGAAACTATCGAGCTTGAGCGAGACTCGAACCCCAGTCTGGCTGGTCACCGGGCAGGAAAGTTTCTAATAGTCTCTTCTAAGTATTTAGCAACTTTGGTATAATGAGTTGTATGATGACGTGATATTGTATGATACTTTTTATGAATCATTTGCTTGTGTATATGTCTTAAGTGAGAATATGTAGTTTCCCGTGCGATGTCTAAAAGGAGTTGGGCGAACCTCGAACTAGAATCGGAGATCTCCCTTTGTTCGGGTAATCAGCACTGGTAATAAAACTCCTTATCACGTTGTGCTTATGAACGTTATATTATAATGGAGAGTGATAACCTATCGTGTGGCATATCAACATAGCAGACTTACACAATGGTTGTTGACGACGTGGCCAGGGGCTTAAGCCTCGCCGTCTCGGCCAAGGCGAATCGGACCTTGGGCGATCGGTGCACAAGTGTGATTTCGCCCTGCATCGGCGCCGGTTAGTTCATCGGATTATGCCCATAGGAAATTTCAGGAACCCGAGAGGGCCGGAGGGTGGATTGTTTTAGATACATATGTACGTATGTGTTGCTGGTGTGTTCGAATTTAGTTATTCTGTTTTATGGGTTGCTAGACTTTCATCCGTTTTCCATTTTGGTGATTTTCATCGAATGGAAATGAGTAAACCTCTAGTGTCGTGAGGTATGAATTTTTCGTACTTAGAAGAAAATTAATCCAGAACCTAAGTCACGGATATTTCTCTCTCTCTCTCTCTCTCTCTCTCCTCTCTCTTCTCTCTCTCTCTCTCTCTCTCTCTCTCTCTTATGATTAACCTTTAGTATTGTACCGTATAAATTTTTCGTACTTTGAAGAAATCTAACCCAGGACCTCTCTCTCTCTCTCTCTCTCTCTCTCTCTCTCTCTCTCTCTCTCTCTCTCTGTTAAGTATAAATGATTCATACTCAGAAGGAATCTAACAGAACCTAAGTCTCTCTCTCTCTCTCTCTCTCTCTCTCTCTCTCTCTCTCTCTCTCTCTCATTTACCTCTACGGGGGAAACTGACTGGAATTGCAATTGCTAATAGTGGCTTGCAATAACGAGCAACCTTAAATCAAGTTGTGGCCATTTTCCTCCAGCCGCCAAATACAATGGAAGGCCATCGGCCATCCAGAAATATGGAATCTCTTGCTCGCCTTTGAATTTTTACGGCTGCAGATGCGCTCTCATTGCGATTAAAGCCCCCCCCCCCCTCTTCCTGCCCCCCAGCTTTCCCCTCGCCCCACCCCCATCAACTTTTACAACCCCCCCCCTAGCCGATGTAAGTGCTAAAGAATTGGGGGGGGGGGAGAAATGGACAGGTAGGT
>NC_090765.1:38904759-38917259 GCF_036898095.1 Palaemon carinicauda
ATACACACTATATATATATATATATATATATATATATATAAATCCCATCTTATAATATTTTTGTATTCCTAGTTGACTGAAATATTATAATTAGGACGTTGTAAACTGCAATATAAATTATAGTTGATGGAATAGGTTTAAAAATGATCGCTATCACAAAAAAAAAAAAAAATCAAGAATTTATTAAGACAGCATTCATATTTGTTTTATATACTCATATGGCTTACTGGAAGGTTTTGACCTGTACATTCATAATGAAATTGTTGAATTAATTTAAAATAAATATGTAGCGATCTTGTTCAAAACCGTTATTTTAACCTACTAAATTAGTGTAGGTTAGCACATTTTAACAAGTTGTTTATTACTGTTAATTTCCATTCATAAAAACATTATTTTGATATAATAAGTTTCCTTTAATTTTCCTTTCAGAAATATTGCTTGTTATTCTTCATTACAGCCACTTTATATACATAGGCGTTATTTTCACCTTCATTACATCCCGTTCACCATAAAGGTTATTTTCCCTACAGAAAGAATGCTGTGATATTCATTACGGTCATTTTGTATAAGCGATGTATTTCCCTTCATAAAGAAAGTATGTGGATCATATTAATGATTTACATTCTGGCGTATGACTCATGCAGATTATTGTCGATGTTTGTTTAATTGTCATCGGAATGACGAGGCACTATTTTCGACTTCCGACCGACGCATAGAAGCAGATGGCATGTTAGGGCGTTATCCATCTTGTTTTTGTTATAGTATAAATGTCGATATAGAGGTGGGTGGACCGCCTATCGGGAAAAAATAGGAATGCGTGTATTTTGCGTTGTGGTGATTAGCGCATACTTATTAGTTTGAATTTTATTATAAAAAGATATTTTAGATGCTAAATTATAGGGCGGTGGCGCTCTGAAAACGGATTGATTTATTTGCCCTTTTTTTATGAATACACATAAATTTTTTTTAGTAAGCCTACTGTACTTCTAGATTGACATTTGAAAAAGGATTGAAAGTTGATTTATGATAACATGAATTTAAAGAAAAAATAAAAAATAATTAAAACAATTTGATTATTTATATGCCGTTTTATATTTTTATTTTAATGAATACACGTAATTGTTTTGAGTAAGCTTAATGTAGCTGTAGATTAAAATTTGAATTATGTGGGCCACGAATTTTACAGAAAATATTTTATCTTGTAAAAGCGTTAGATGAATTATAACTTCTCTCTTAGCGATAGGAAAACCGGATTTGTTACCAAAAAGGAACCTTGACTTGAATGCTCATGTGTGTGTGTGTGTGTGTGTGTGTGTGTTTTTTTTTTTTTTTTTTTTTTTTATCGTGATTTGATTTAACATAATATGTTAATTATTATATTATATATTTTTAAACGCCTTTTGTACTGCTGGTTTTTTAATGGTGGTTTATTTTGCTTAGCTTTAGTCACATTGTATTGCTTTTACAAATGTCTGTTTCAGGATAAACATGTATACAGATATGTAACTTTGTGTATGAGAGAGAGAGAGAGAGAGAGAGAGAGAGAGAGAGAGAGAGAGAGAAGAAAAATGTGAAGGCTTTACGTACATGGTAATTAAAAATAAACGTCAAAAGTATGTAACTAACAAAATGAACAGTAATTAAATAAAAGACAACGTAAAAAACGAAAGATATTTCTCACTAATTATTCATCCAACAAGAAGGTAAGCGTTCTTAGCTCCCCCACCCCCTCCTCCTCACCTAGGCCCCCCCCCCCCTCTTCTCACCAAGGCTCCCCCCTCCTTGTCATAAACTTACCCTTTTCTGTCTTCTTAATTGCATGCAACAGCGTTTGACCCGACACTTGTCAGCGTAGTGAGCGTGTGTGCGTGTGTCGGTTGGAGTAAGGTATGCTGGGGGGGGGGAGGGGGGGGGGGTTGTTTGAGAGGAGGAGAGCGGATGTCAGTAAAGATTTAATTAAGAGACTTAAGCCCAAACCTCAACTTAATGCTCAGCGTTAGGGACATGCTTGTTGGAATACTGATAGGGAGGCAGAGGTGAGGAGAGAGACGCGAGAAGGTGGTGAGAATTACATTAGGGCGAGGGGCTCCTGCAGGAGTAGCAGCAGGAGGAGGAGGAGGAGGAGGAGAACTTTTTTTTTTTTTTTACAATGATTTGAGGCAAGTGAGATCAAGGAATGCTAAGGAGAAAGAGCTTGACGAATCTGTAATAGAGCAGAGGGAAAATGTCTAATATTGTTATGCATAATATAAATATAGGTAATGCTCTAGTAGCATTTTACTATTTCCCGGTATTATTTCATCTTTTATCTATCTAAACATGCATCTATTTATCTATCTGTCTGTCTGTCCATTTATTTATATATATGTAATTTAGTGAGATAGACAGATGAATAGAATTTTACACAATCTGTTTTAAAGAAAATAATGTATGAAATCGCGATTGTTATTTCATAATTTCAAAGATGGAAATAACACTAGAATATCAGATTTATAGGTTAAGTTGTAATGTACAATTAAATCCTTGTTATTAGCTAATGATCTAATCAATTGCAAAACATAAAACAATAGGAAAAAACATCAAAACATTAAAGAAAAAACATAGAGGCTCCCAAAGGTTGAGAATATATGTGAAGGAAGATAAATTGTGAAAGGTGTTAAAAGCTGTATGAGAAATAAGGGTGGGACAGCGAAGGGTGTGTATAGGGAAAACTAAGTGAAAAAGGGAAAGTTTTTAAGGGGGGAGATGGGGGAACGCCCGTAAAGGTTAGAAAGGCATAGAAAGGAAAGAATACTTCAGAGGACCAAATGGATAATAATGAGAGAATGAAGAGTTTTAAAACGATTTGAAAATGGTAGCTAATGGAAGGACGACAAAAGGCCCCAATAATGAATGGAGAACAAGAGAAGTGAAAACAGTTTAGAGGACATTGAACTAACATGTTTGCATTTTTCTTTATTATTTTACTTTTCCTCTTCCCTGTCAAGGGGCGGGACGAGGTCTTTAGATTTTTCCGATGCAGTTTAGATTATGGGAGGAATTGTTGACTGCAAATATCTTAATCCCGGCATGCGACTCGTGATGGTAATCCAAATACATTACTGGCGCAAGACAAGAAGGGGGCGGAGATAGTTTTGATAGCTTGGTGGGTCAAGTTTGGATTAGGAATTTGGGAACGAGGCGTGGATGAGGTGATAAGGGAGAGGATTTTTTTTTTTTAATCTCATTTGAGAAGAGATAAAGAGTTATAACATTTGAAAAGCTTAAAGGTCGCTTATGAATGGCAGAGGTAGGACTGCTCTACAGGCCGACCATGTTATACAGTATAGATGTCTAGCGTCCAAGTCCCTCTCCACCCAAACCAAGACCAGGAAGGGTCAGGCAATGGCTGGTGATGATTCGGCAGGTAGATCGAGAAGCTTCTTCAAACCCACCATTTTCACCTCACAGGGATGGTGAGGTTGCAGACACTACAAGAAACTATCGAGCTTGAGCGAGACTCGAACCCCAGTCTGGCTGGTCACCGGGCAGGAAAGTTTCTAATAGTCTCTTCTAAGTATTTAGCAACTTTGGTATAATGAGTTGTATGATGACGTGATATTGTATGATACTTTTTATGAATCATTTGCTTGTGTATATGTCTTAAGTGAGAATATGTAGTTTCCCGTGCGATGTCTAAAAGGAGTTGGGCGAACCTCGAACTAGAATCGGAGATCTCCCTTTGTTCGGGTAATCAGCACTGGTAATAAAACTCCTTATCACGTTGTGCTTATGAACGTTATATTATAATGGAGAGTGATAACCTATCGTGTGGCATATCAACATAGCAGACTTACACAATGGTTGTTGACGACGTGGCCAGGGGCTTAAGCCTCGCCGTCTCGGCCAAGGCGAATCGGACCTTGGGCGATCGGTGCACAAGTGTGATTTCGCCCTGCATCGGCGCCGGTTAGTTCATCGGATTATGCCCATAGGAAATTTCAGGAACCCGAGAGGGCCGGAGGGTGGATTGTTTTAGATACATATGTACGTATGTGTTGCTGGTGTGTTCGAATTTAGTTATTCTGTTTTATGGGTTGCTAGACTTTCATCCGTTTTCCATTTTGGTGATTTTCATCGAATGGAAATGAGTAAACCTCTAGTGTCGTGAGGTATGAATTTTTCGTACTTAGAAGAAAATTAATCCAGAACCTAAGTCACGGATATTTCTCTCTCTCTCTCTCTCTCTCTCTCTCTCTCTCTCTCTCTCTCTCTCTCTCTCTTATGATTAACCTTTAGTATTGTACCGTATAAATTTTTCGTACTTTGAAGAAATCTAACCCAGGACCTCTCTCTCTCTCTCTCTCTCTCTCTCTCTCTCTCTCTCTATCTCTCTCTCTCTGTTAAGTATAAATGATTCATACTCAGAAGGAATCTAACAGAACCTAAGTCTCTCTCTCTCTCTCTCTCTCTCTCTCTCTCTCTCTCTCTCATTTACCTCTACGGGGGAAACTGACTGGAATTGCAATTGCTAATAGTGGCTTGCAATAACGAGCAACCTTAAATCAAGTTGTGGCCATTTTCCTCCAGCCGCCAAATACAATGGAAGGCCATCGGCCATCCAGAAATATGGAATCTCTTGCTCGCCTTTGAATTTTTACGGCTGCAGATGCGCTCTCATTGCGATTAAAGCCCCCCCCCCCTCTTCCTGCCCCCCAGCTTTCCCTCGCCCCACCCCCATCAACTTTTACAACCCCCCCCCTAGCCGATGTAAGTGCTAAAGAATTGGGGGGGGGAGAAATGGACAGGTAGGTTTTTTTTATTGTGAGTTATCACAAATACAAAAGAAAAGACATGAGATTATAGCTTTTATTAAGATTTGTTTTTGGACTAGAGGCAATTTATCTCTCTCTCTCTCTCTCTCTCTCTCTCTCTCTCTCTAGGCAAGTTATTATGAATATCTATCTCTTTCTTACTAGAGTCAATTTATTATGACTTGAGCTAAGTTATTTCTCTCTCTCTCTCTCTCTCTCTCTCTCTCTCTCTCTCTCTCTCATTTGTATTGTTCATAATAGGAGCCATTCAGCTTTGTAATTTCGACTCATTTATTTCTTTCAGTGCGTCTATTATTATATAACCATTACACCTGATATGAATGGATGAGACCCTGACGACGATAAAGTGGCTTGCAATGCCTTTATCTAAATAATTAATCTTATAAATCCCCTTAACTCTAGTTCCCCCTCCTCACTTCTTCCCCCTACCTCTAGTTCCCCCTCTCCCTTCTTCCTTTACCTTTAGATCCCCTCCTACCTTCTTCCCCTACCTGTAGATCCCCATCACTCTTCTCCCTCTACCTGTAGTTCCCCATCTCTCATATCCCCCTACCTGTAGTTCCCATCTTCACTTCTCCCCTGTAGATCCCCTCCTCTCATATCCCCCTACCTCTAATTCCCATCCTCACTTCGTCCCCTACCTTTAGATCCCAACCTCCTTTTCCCCCTACTTGTAGATCCCCTCCTCATATCCCCCTACCTGTAGATCCGACTCCCTTCTCCCTCTACTTGTAGTTCCCCCTTTCCCTTCTCCCTCTACCTGTAGATCCCCCTCTCCCTTCTTCCCCTACCTTTAGATCCCCTCCTCCCTTTCCTCCTACTTGTAGATCCCCTCCTCTCATATCCCCCTACCTGTAGATCCCCCTCTTCCTTCTCCCCTTACCACTAGTTCACCTACTCCCTTTTCCCTACCTCTTCTAGTTCCCATCCTCCCCTACCTGTAGACCCCCTTCATTTACGTCCTCCCACCATCAACCCAAAGGTTAATTCATGTCATCGTCTAGGCCATGGTTATAACGATCATCACACTTCGTTGTCATCATCACTAAATATTTTTTTTTTCCCTTCGCGAACAATAATCGTCATCGGCGCTTTTTCACCGACATTGTCATTTCCTCTGTATTGTTAAGTCCTTGTAGGGACTGATGTATGGGGGCTCTTTTATAATATATTTCATTGTCTTCAGAACCGGCAGCGGGGTCTTGGGTTAAAACCCTCGCCTGGCCGGCCGTGTCATCTTGACTCGCGGGTGTAAACATCGTGACGTCACGGCGTGTTAGGCGTAGCTGCTGGTGTTATTTCTGTTTGCCCTTTCTATGTTTCGGTTCTTTTGCCTTTTCCCCTACGTATTTTGTTTTATTTTTTTGGGTGTTCCTGGTCCTTGTACGAGTTAGTTGATTAATGCGTTATTTTATATATGTATTAAATTGTGTGGTTTTTTTTTCAATATATTCTCTGTTATAGAGATATTTCATTTGAATAATTACTATCGTGTCATATTTCATTGGATTTTTCTTTCATCATATCCTCTGTTATATCGATATTTCATTGTACATTTCTTTCATCGTATCTTCTGTCTGTTATACATATATTTGTATATTACTTTTATCATATCCCTTTGCTGTTATACAAACAGTGATAAAAGACTATTTTGGCATCTATTCGTCAGTCAAAATTTAATGCTATTTAGCTTTTCATGTAACGTGTTATTATACTATTCGATTCTATTCGTTGAGCAATAGTTGCTCAAAATACATTCTATATATTATCAGCAATTTTACAACTGCTATTAAATCCTTTCCACCAAATTATAAAGGAAAGAGAGTCTATCATTCCTCTTTTTTATATGAATGTTTATTTTATCGGATGTCCTCTTAACTCTTTCGTCTAGTTTATGCATTATCCTGATTTATTAAGGTTCCTCCTTCCTTTTGGTGTTTATTCTCTGGATCCCGGTTGTGTTCTTTACTCTACAGTGTAAACACTGTGACGTCACGACTAACGAATAGCGCTGGCTTGTTTTTTAAACCTGTCATAATACGTTTTTGGTTTTGTTATTTTTACATTATTCGCTTTTGTTGGAGATAGGGTCGGTCGGTTGTTGGGGATATGTGTTCTACGTGAACTAGTAACGTATACTATATATATATATATATATATATGTATATGTGTGTGTGTGTGTGTGTAATACTGTATTTCATTATTAATACCAGCTAAGCAACAACCCTAGTTGGAAAAGCAGTTTACTATAAGTAATCTCCTATTTATTGGGACGGTATGTTAGGAAAAATATAATATACATCTATATATATATATATATATATATATATATATGTATATGTATATAAAGGTGTATATACAGTATATATTGAATGTGTGTATATATTTATATAGAATACTAGCTTCAACTCATTTCCGGCAATCCAAATTTCTTCCTCCACCGCGCCGTTGCAGTAGGTTAGTAACCGGCGGAATTCTGAGTTTGTTAGTCTGTTTTTGTAATATCTCGTCTTTCCTCAGCTTCCGTTGATTTAGGACGGTGGGAAATGTCGAAATGGCTCATTATAGCGAAAGAAAGATTTACACCCGCTACATGTGGGGCACAGCGGGACTTTGTTGGAAGCAACCAAGTAATAATGTTTTTTCAAAACGCTCTCTCTTTCACTCACTCTTGATTTTAGAACTCACACGGATGGGTTACGACGATGAAGTCCTTCTGTCGTAACTTCCATGGAATAAGAAGATGATGATGATGATGATGATCTTGACTGTGATTGGCTTAATCGGTTGCGTTTGTTTTGTTATGGGGTGGATAGTTGGTTGCGTTTTCAGCGGTAGGGGTTTGATTTTGATTTTTTAACTTATATATACTGTGTGTATATATATATATATATATATATATTGTATGTGTGCGCGTGCGCGCGTATATATACTGTATGTACACACAGTATATATGTGAATACCTTGTATATATATATATATATATATATACATTTATATATATATACACATACAACTAATTGGAGAGAGAGAGAGAGAGAGAGAGAGAGAGAGAGAGAGAGAAAAGAGGAAATTGAACCGAGCCGAATAAAGTCAAACCTCTTCATCAATACAAGGCATCTTTTCAATTATCACATCGAGATGCTGGGCCTTTGTGAAAGAGCCCTTGTTAAAGAGAGATCAGTGGTTTTATGTATTTAATTTTCCATGTTCCGCCGCGTGATTTCTTAGAAAATAAAACCCACCCCGGGGGTGAGTTGGGGCGCGAGACGATATGGGCGAGGATTTCGGGGCCTGTTTGGGTTTTTTGTTTAAACTATGTCAGAGTCGTGTATGGTGGATGAGTTAGACAAATCGGGGCCTGGGATATTTATCTCCCGTAATGAAAAATAAACACTAGATAGTGGAGAGAGAGTTTTAGAGAGAGAGAGAGAGAGAGAGAAGGGGGGAGGGGGTGGTTACTATAGACCATATATACAATGTAGATTCCATTGAAGAGTCTTAGTGAAGGGTTATTTGTTTTGTGGTAATCTGGCAATAAATTTCAGTCCTTTTTTATTTTTTCTGTTGTTTCCGGTTTTCTTCTAAGTGATTTTCTCCGGAAGTCGGGAAAGGTCGATTTTATTCCATACATGTAGTGAACAATAAAAACTTTAATTATACAAATTATTGTTTTAATTATCGTTCACAAGCCACAATTATCGTTTAAAAACATTCAATAGGAAAAACAATTTTTCGCATTTACGCTTTTGACGATACTTTGTTACATTTGTTCAATTTTTAAAGAAAAATTCAAAATAGAGCGATCAGTTCTTTATTTTCACACGTGGTTTTGGGGATACATCAATTCGCTACCTCCCCCTCTCTCTCTCTCTCTCTCTCTCTCTCTCTCTCTCTCTCACGACTCCTTTCCGGCCATGTGCAATTTCATTGATAGTATTGCAATTCTGCGTATTTTTGGTAATGAATTGTTTGTTTAATGTAATGTGAAACTTTCGCAAGGTTTGACATTATTCAAATATGATTAGAATTGTGGATACGATTATTTTCATGATTAATTTTATAATGCTGTAAATCGCATGTCTGGTTATTTACCTATATATATATACATATGTATATATATATATATATATATATGTGTGTATATATATGTATATATATATATATATATATATAACCAGACACGCTGAGTGACATTGCCAGACGTATAACTACGTGGTCTCTCCCCATTCTTCAGTCAGGGGAGATGGACTAGTCATACCATAGTGAGATGAGGTACCCCGAAAGGAAAAGGGGAAGGGATGAGAAAGGTTAAATCTGTGTGCATATATATATATATATATATATATATTATAGATAGATAGATAGATATGTATATATATACATATATATAAATTCTTTAATATATAAATAAACAGAAAGTGTCCGAGTCCCTTTTGTCACTGAAAGAAAGAGCTTTGATTCCCTTTCTCCAATCTAACACAATGTTTTGATTCCCTTTAGCCATTCTATTAATTTGTATGGCAGCGACCCTTGTGTTTGTTTTTCTTGCTTTTTTTTATCCTCTTCCCTCCCTCCCTCTCCGTTATTGCTCTTCTCTCAATCCCTCCTTCCTCTTCCCTTTCCTCCCACGGAATATAATTTAGCAGCGCGGGAAAATAGATTACCAAAATTATTACTCTTCGGCTCCAGGCCCAAATGAGGCGGCCTAAAAAATACCCAACTATTTATTAAGGTCGAGTTATCAAAACAGTCATCTCCTCTCCTCCGGATACGCCTCTCTGGCTCTTCCTCGCTTTAGCCCCGTCAAGCTCAGATTATGCTTATTCTCTTCTAAACACTCCCCCCCTCCCCTTCCCTCCCACCCCTCCCTCCTTTTTCCGGTAATCCCTATCTCTGTCCCTCTCTCCCTCCCTGCTATTCCCAATTCCCTTATCTGGTACGTGGCTTATACTCTATATAAAATGTATTGTCGCATTTCCAATCTTTAAGTAGGAGGGTTTCTTGAGATATATTCATAAAAAAAATGGTTTTGACATACACACACTCTCTCTCTCTCTCTCTCTCTCTCTCTCTCTCTCTCTCTCTCTCTCCAACTGTTGTTATGGTCTTATTTCGTAATTTTTAAAGTACTTTTCTGAGTTGAAAATTTACATTTTTATTCCCTTCCGAAAAGAAGGCAAAACTTATAATATTAATTTATTTATAGTAGGCCTATATCAACGTCCGTTCCCCCCATAGCAGTGCAGCCCCTTTATACATAATCATTAACATCATATTTTAAGCTGTTTCGCTTTGAAATTCCGATGATGTATTATTTCTTAGGCCTAAAAAAATTTCATCGTTTTGTCAGTGTCACTAACTTGATCGTCTTTGGCTGGTACATTTATCTCTCCCAAGTGCGGCGTCCGAGACGTGTGTGTGCGTGTGTGTGTGTGTGTGTTAGTACCTTTACGTAGATTTGTGTGGGAAGTATTAATGTCCTGCTTTGGGTTTTTTCTATAAATGGTCAGTAATTCGGGATTTTAGTCAGCTATAATGTGAATATCTTTGCCTAGATATCTCCAGTGGGTTAGGTTGAAGATCGTCGGTTAGGATTATTCTTGAAAGAAAGCTCAAATAAGTTTGATTATTATTATTTGAAAGGAGATTGTAATAAGTTCTATTGTTATTAATTGAAGGGAAACTCAAAAAGTTCGGTTATTATTATTTCAAAGGAAACTCAAAAAGTTCGGTTATTTTTTTAACTGGTTATTCTTTTTTGAAGGGGAGGTTCAATTATTCTTAATCGAAGGGAAATTCAAATAGATTCGATTACTTTTGTTTGTAAGGAAATTCAAAGAGTTCGGTTATTCTTATTTGAAAGGAAACTCAAAAGTTTAATTATTCTTATTTGAAAGGAAATTAAAAAAAAAAAACCTTCTATTATTCTTATTAGAAAGGAAACTCAAAAGTTTAATTAATCTTATTTGAAAGGAAACTCAAAAAGTTTAATTTTTCTTATTTGAAAGGAAACTCAAATAAGTTCGATTATTCTTATTTGAAAGGAAACATAAAAAGTTTAATTATTCTTATTTGAAAGGAAATTCAAATATGATCGATTATTCTTATTAGAAAGGAAACTCAAAAGTTTAATTATTCTTATTTGAAAGGTAACTCAAATAAGTTCGATTATTCTTCCGTGTAGGGAAACTCAATAAGTTCAATTATTCTTCCGTGTAGGGAAACTTGAATATTCAATAATTGGTTTTTGGATTGAAACACAAATTCTTGGATTACTGTAACTTAAATCCAAACTTGAATCTTTCTTTATTGAATTGGTATTAAATATGATATACGTATTAATTAATATCAACGTCTTATCGGAGTTATTTTAATGTTATATTTAGAGTTAATGACCTTTTTTCCTTGTTTTTCCTTTTCTTGAATGTTTCGTCTATTTTTCTCTTTTCTTAGAATTCCTGCTCCCTCTCCCCTCCATTCCTCCTCCTCCTCCTCCTCCACTCCTACCTTTCCTCCTTGGCCCGTCACACATTTATCACGGCATTATTCTTCATTTATCATAGCATTATTCTCCATTTATCATCCTTTATCCCCGTTGCTCGTGTCCGGAGCCCAAGCCTCAATGGGCCCACCCGATTTGTATGTCTTAAGATTGTGCCCCTTGATTTCTCCCTTTCAAAACTCCCCCCCCCCCTCCCCTTCTCCTCCCTCTCTCCTTCCTCTTTAACTTCATCAGGTCTTTTACTGTTATAAAGCTCCCTTCTTTTACTCCCCCTCCCTTTTCTCATTTCCTCTGCCTACTCTCACTCCCTCTCCCTTTCTCGTTTCATTGCTTCTTTTCCTCGTACGAAAGGAAAACCCGGTGTTGATTAGGAGTAACTTATTTTGTTTGTAATTCATCATTGGCTCGTAAGCGATTGTGGTCAAGTTGATAAAAGCTTAGTCTGAATAATGGCGAAGCTTTTTTGAGACGAATCAAATTAAATATTACATCAGTTTTAGTAGTTTATTTCAGTTTCTTTCAATAACAGCTGACTCACGATCTTAAGTCTGCTTACATTTTGAAGCTTCAGTTTCACCGGAGATTATCATAAAAAGAAGAATGCCCATCAAAAGTAATCTAAATGCAACAAATGTATGGGTATGCACGCAAAGTGCATGGCTTTGAATAGTCAAAGTCAGCTTAATGTAATTCTTATGGCATATCCGTCGAATCTGAAAGTTGCAATTATAATCTTTTGAAGGTTTAAAGGTCACTCATGAATGGCAGAGGCAAGGGAAAGTAACATTGCCCTAGCAAGCAAGACAGTGCCCTAGAGACTGACCATATGTACATATGATCACTGCCCAATCCCTTTATCCACCCAAGGAACAAGGAGAGCCAGGCTATTGCTGCTGATGACTCAGCAGATAGACCTTTACTCTCCCCCAAACCCCCATCCTTAGCTAACAAGGATGGTGAGGTTTCTGCGACCAAAGAAATTTTTGAGTTTGAGCGGGACTCGAACCCTAGTCTGGCGTTCACCAGTCAGAGACATTATCACATTGGCCACCAAGTCAGGCCTTCGGCGATGATAAGGGTAAATGTATTAATAAACTAGGTGAAGTTTGCCTACAGTTATCTTATTGCGAAATAATATATTTATAGACATAACGCAATGTCAGTGTCAAAATCGAATTAAA
>NC_090765.1:38919759-38932259 GCF_036898095.1 Palaemon carinicauda
TATAAACTTATTATTAATTGTTTGTTAAGAAAAATTATTGTGATTATTATTTATTATTTATTTTCATTGTTATTGTTATTATTATCATTATCATTATCATCAACATCACTACCACTTGCACCTTTCCTTTTGTTAGTATTTATACTAGTAGTAATACTAATACTAGTAACAGTAAAATCTATTACTCATCGGCCTATCTAGACTCAGATTATTATATAAGCTGAGCTTACGTATTTAAATCCTTTACATATTAAGACTATTGGTTTTCCGGAAGATGCAAAACCATTAGAATTCCATTAGGCCTAATACGTCTCTCTCTCTCTCTCTCTCTCTCTCTCTCTCTCTCTCTCTCTTCCAGCATATGTAGTAAAAGGTAACGCAGTAAACGAGTTCAAGAATAAGTTAAACAAGAACTCTCTAAATGCTTAAAGTAAATATCTCTACCAAAGAGCATATGGAATCTCCACAGATGAACTGCAAAGTCTTTGAGACATCCAAAATCCTTGTAACACACACATACACTCTCTCTCTCTCTCTCTCTCTCTCTCTCTCTCTCTCTCTCTTATTATCCATCGAGGCCGTAGTAAGTACAACCTTGGCCCCAACACCTGTGCCTTTAACCTATTCAAAACCTTTGCACACAGGTATATAAACACCCCTTTTTCATGTTTCTGTCTATTCTTTTCTTCTTCTCCCTCCACTTCCCTTTCGTTAACTCTCTGTGTCCGGTCTCTCTTTCCCCTCTTCTTATTCTTTTCCGAGAATGTTTTTCGTGTTTTATTCAGTTTTAATCGCGCTTTTCATCTCCCTCCTCTCCTCCTCAGGAAAAAGGTGTGATGAATTAAAGAATATACGATCAAGGGATTTTTATTGCTAATTGTTATAAGCTCTCATATTATTATTTCTATTATTATTATTATTATTTTATTATATTACAAAATATTGAAGTCATTCGCAAAGAATTGTGTTGGTATGTTTTAATCATTTGCTTATTATTATTATTATTATTATTATTATTATTATTATTATTATTATTATTATTACCTTAGACTCCAGTAATTTTTACAATATTAAAATATATTACAAAATATTGAAGTCATTTTCAAAGAGTTGTGTTGGCATGTTTAATTTATTAAATCTTCTTATTATTAATACCGTAGACTCCGGTCAGTTTTACAGTTTTAGAAAAATAATAAAAAATATTGAAGTAATTTTCAAAATAATTGTGTTATGTTTTTTAAGTATCAGGATCCAACAATATATTTTTGTTGTTGTTGTTTTAGTATTTTCGGTAAAAGATGATTTATCTTGTTCATAGTCTCGGAGTTAGACTAATAGTCTCTCTCTCTCTCTCTCTCTCTCTCTCTCTCTCTCCCTCACAAAATACTGTCAGGCGTTGAATATTTTCTGTGTAAAGCAATGCACAGTATTTACTAATATTCCTCAACTGTACTCATTCTTGAACAAAATACTGTCTAGTGTTGAATTTTTTCTGCGTAAAGCAAAAGACAGTATTTACAAATACACCTCAATTGTACTCATTCTTGAACAAAATAATCTCTGGTGTTGAGTATATTATGTGTAAAGCAATGCACAGTATTTACTAATACACCTCAACTGTAATAATTCATGAACAAAATACTGTCTGGTGTTGAGTATTTCCTGTGTAATGCTATGCACAGTATTTACAAATACACCTAAAATATATTAATTCTTGAATAAAATACTGTCTGGTGTTGAGTATTTCCTGTGTAAAGCTATGCATATACAAATACACCCACCTACACATTCCTACCCTCATTTCGTCCATTCGATTAGATGTCGACATTACTCAAGTTAATCAATCTTTTTTTTAATTAATATAATGACTCCCCAAAAAATAGGGGTGATAATATCACTGTACTTCCTCTTTCTCTCTATTCATTCTCTTCCCTGAATTTCCTATTGCATTCGCACAACGGTAGAAAAGAGAGAGAGAGGGATTGGAGGGAGGAGTGTAGAAGCCCTTATTCTTCCCTCTCTCCCCCCCATCCTCCTGTCTTCCTCTCTTCCCCCAATCTTCCTCTTCCTTGCCTCTTTCCCCCCATCCATCTGCCCTCCCCCCCCCCCATGTATGGGACGAGCGGAGAACCATTTGTTTCAGCGTTAAAAGCATCGACCTTTTTATCATATTGAAAAGTTTGGAGCAGAAAAAGGCGCTATTCATTTCCACGCTGCGCTATCGACGGCTCGCATTTTTCTTTGTCATCCGTGACGTGCACAAATAACTCTCCATTATTTACACTGCGAGAGCTGTATATGACTAGAAAGTGGAGACTACGTAGCACCTCCTCCTCCTCCTCCTCCTTGGAAGC
Organism: Palaemon carinicauda; assembly: GCF_036898095.1. Classification (NCBI taxonomy): domain Eukaryota; kingdom Metazoa; phylum Arthropoda; class Malacostraca; order Decapoda; family Palaemonidae; genus Palaemon; species Palaemon carinicauda. The sequence goes on from NC_090765.1 coordinate 38,922,114, forward strand.
CCTAAGCATCTCCCTCCTCTCTCTCCCCTCCCTCTCTCCCCCTTCCCTCTCTCCCCCTTCCTATGTCTCGGCTTCTTTCTTTGAATGGAAGGAATTGGGAACCAAAAGAAGGTTATACAAAACACGATGCAGCCTAATAAGGTTAATTAAGAATAGAGTAGGAATTTTGTTGTTTCGTATGATTATTATTATTATTCGTGGGGAAACCTGGACTGATGATTAAGGTGTAGCTTGTTTTCTACCCCTGAGAGAGAGAGAGAGAGAGAGAGAGAGAGAGAGAGAGAGAGAGAGATAGAGAGAGAGAGATTTATAAATCGAATCCTCTTCATGTTTACAATATCCTTAATATAATTAGTGCAGAAAATTACATTTTAACTTATCATGAGACAGTTTAAAGTGAGCGCCTTGTAGAGATCTGTGGAAGAAATTTCTAAGCATGTTTGGTGCTGGAAGCTATAATTAAGGTGACACACGTCTTGCACATAATTCATACATGTAGAATATGTACTAGACCGAATATTGTTTCCATCTTTGTCATAATGATAATTATTATTGTTATTATTAGTTATTGTAGTAGTAGTAGGTTACTTTCATCGAAGATATAAGTATGAAAAATTTCTTACCAACCATCTTGTGTATCATCAATTCTTTATTCATGGACCAAGTATATTCAAATTCACTTCGATCTCCCAAGAATGTCTCTATATTCTAGCTGATATAATTCCACATTGCTTAATGATATTCCTGCATTCTCGCAAAAACAGTAAATTCAAATAAAAAAAAAAAAAAAACTAAAACTAAAAACCCGAATAATGTGGAGTATTGCCGCAGTAGCATCGCCCACTCGTCTCTTCGAGATAATTCATCATCATTCGTTTCACAACCGGAATGAATTCGTAGTGATTTAGATTTGGAGGAAATGTCCCATTTATAAGAGAGGCTTTATGGCCCGGTAGATTTTCTCCCATATATTTGTTGGCACGGCTGAGAATTTTTGCCTAAGTAATGGACATTGTATCAACTGTAGACAGGTGATGAAATTTTGTTCATAGAGAAATAAGAATGTTTGAGGATTATCAGTATTTTAGACACAAATAAAAGGATGTGTGTATATATATATATATATATATATATACATACGGATTCATATGCCTGTGTATATATGTTCACATAATTGTATACTATATATATATATATATATATGTGTGTGTGTGTGTGTGTGTGTGTGTGAAATAGTTTTCTTTTAATGTCTGTAATCCGTTTCTAGTAATTTCACCACAATGAAAAAATTAAACCACCTTATCATCTCAATTTTTCTTACTCTTAATTCTTTTTTTAACCCCATTGGTAAGATTATCTCTTAAAAATCTTCTCCCAATTTTTTTGACTCTCATAATTCACCATTTGTAACCTTTTGAAAACTGAAGAAACACAATCAACGAACGTAAAGGTCACGGACTGCTAGTAAAGGTTTAATCACAGTTTCCGATAACTTGGTCTAATTTGTAATTGCCACCCCATTCAACCCCAGCCCCCCCCCCCCCCCCACACACACACTCCTTCAACCAACATCCCACCCCACCTTTTTTTTTTTTTTTTTTTTTTTTTATCATGGGTCTTACGAGAGTTGCAAGACCTTCTAATTGGTGATTTCTGATTTGATAAAGAAAATGGGCGTTTTCTTCTATATAGATATTTCGGTCTTAAAGGTCAATAAGGTTTTATGCATCTTTGCGGCTTTTTTTTTTTTTTTTTTTTTATTCGAAGAAGTTTTATAGGTAATTAGACCATTAATCTTTTGCCCTGTCCAGTTACATTTCGTATTGTTTAACTTTCAAGTCTCTCTCTCTCTCTCTCTCTCTGAGACAACGTATTTTCCTGTAACCTGTACTTAATGAAAACAGGATTCTATGGATTATATATATATATATATATATATATGTCTGGAATATTATTTTGGAAAACTCTCAATATTCGTCTTTAATGATTAAGACATATAGCTTAGATTAAAACTCAAAACGTGATAGACTTTTACCTTAAAAAAAAAAAAAAAAAAAAAAAAAAAAAAAAAAAAAAAAAAAACAGCTCACGATGTTTCAATAGGTCTAGGAGTTTCGTCAATACTTAGACCTAAGTAAAATAACAAGATTTGGCAATCGACGTCTTTAGCTAATAAATTTCAGTAGTCACGCACAAGAATAATTATAGAAAATAAAATAGAATAACGATTTGCTATAAAAAAAACATGTATAATTTAGATGTAGTTTTGTGTAGATGTTCTTTTCATCCTTACCTAGGAAAACACCTTGTGTAGTCCCTGTCTCTCTCTTTCTTTGGCTATCTATGACTCCCATCTTATCTGAAATGCTCATCATCTCACCTGTCCTTACGATGGATAGCGACTGCCTGATGATTAAAGGATGTAATAGGCAGTGTAATGAATAAAAGAGAACTTGATTAATAATTAACTAAAGAGGCCCCCGGGAGGGTTGGGGGCAAAGGACTCTGGATTGTTAGTCTAATTATCTTTCAAATATATACTCTTGCCTTTGACTTTTGAGTCGTTGGTGTTGGCCTGGCTTTTGTCTTATGACTGAATTGCTTCTTCTTCTTTTCATTTTCTCTTCTCGTCCTAAGAGGCGTATCCCTTTAGCCAGTTTCTTAAAGCTCTAATTAGTAGTTGTCATTAAAGAATTGAAGTGATTTTAAGTGTTGGGAGAGAAAGAGAGACAGAGGGAGCGTTGTGTGAGAGGCCTAAGCTTTTTAAACATATTCTCTCTTCTTCATCCTATTTCTTTGTTTCATAATTTATCCTTCATTGTTTGGTGTTTGTGTTACTTATTACTGTATTTCATATTTGGCAAAGATTCTGCATCCGCAAGATTTTGTAACTGATCGAACAATTTTCAAATTGCTTAAATAGCTAGGCTGAGTTTCAAGAATGGGTTGAGTGATAGTCAAGAATAGTCAAGATAAACTATTGTTTTGTTACTGAGAAGGGGATAGTTCAGAGAGAGAGAGAGAGAGAGAGAGAGAGAGAGCAATTTTCAGATTGCTTAGATAGCGAGGCTGAGTGTAAAGAATGCGTGGAGTGTTCATTCGATGAATAGTCAGGAAAACCTATCGTTTTTGTCACTGAGAGAGAGAGAGAGAGAGAGAGAGAGAGAGAGAGAGAGTTCTCTCTCTCTCTCTCTCTCTCTCTCTCTCTCTCTCTCTCCCTGTGCCAGCGTCTCCCGCGACTAATGAATCGTTCCATCATTTAGCTCTGCTTGTGAAAGAACCTCTTGAGTTATCTCGAAACCATTATATTTATCTGCCAAACGAAGAACCACCTCACACTGTGAGAAAACTTCCCCCCTTCTCCTTCTCCTCCCCCCCTTTTCTTTCTACCTTCCTTATGATAAGTCTTTGTCCAATTCCCTCACCCCACCCCCCTTTTCTCTCCTCTTAAGCCTGTATAGGAGTTCGTTACTCTTGAAGGAATATATGAAAGTCTCTAATCTCCTCTGCCTCTGTCCTTGTTCCTCGGACCTGAACGGCCCAGGTTGGGTTTATGAATTTTTCTTTAATATGAAATTACCTTTTGACTTCTGCTTCGTCATATGGCAAATGAAGTTATATAGTTTCAATGCGTATTGATACCACCTTTTACTGAGGTGTATATATATATATATATATGTATGTATATATACATATATATATATATATATATATATATATATTAATAAGGCCCATATAAGAAACTAAAGAAATCAAATTAAAGTTGTATGGGCCTGTTTAAGAAACATATGAAGCTGTTAGATTAAAGTTGAAAGAAATACTTATATAATGTGTGTATATATATATATATATATATATGTATGTATATATGTGTGTGTGTGTGTGTGTGTGTGTCTGTGAAAAACCAAAAGGTTTAAAATTACTTTCGTGGAATTTTATTAATGCCATTTAAATGTTCAGTGCACTGAAACTTTCCTGCTAATGCACTTATTCCGTTAATACATAATGGAATATGATTATTGTTTGATTTTGTTTTCTGGCAGTAAAAGCAACCTTTGGGGGGAAGCAATAAGTGAAGCATAAGTCATTGAAATTGTGGTAATTCATCTCTCGTCTTAGCGTTTTAGTATTTTAGTATTAACTACTAATGGTTTTATATTATTATTAGAAACACTTCCAGCTCTCCTTGAGCCTTGCTTCACGTGTGCAAACACATAAGCATTCGGATAATTACATGTTCACTCGTGCATGCGATCAAGCACACACACACGCAGGCACTTAATATTATAGCGACTCATTTAAACTTCAAATAGATTTTTCAAATAGATTTTTCGCCTTTCGGAGAATTGTAACTTCAGATTCTAATCGGACTGTGTGAACTTTTCACACAAAGAAAACATTAGAAGTTGGTCTATATATATCAATATTTCAGTTATTCTGGAATAGTTTATAGCGATGATGATGATAACATTTAGAGGGGTTCGTTAATCCGGCATCTCACTACGGTAAATTCGCTTTAGTTGATCACTTCACCTCATGCCCCCAACAATACCCGCGCCAAGTGGCAACGTGTTATTCTCCAGCCGGGCAACAAAAGCCATGCAACATGTTCTCTTTCGCGTTCTGACTGGGAAGGTGTGCATTGGACGGTGTTTGGATTGTTCGTGGATAGTAGTGGATGGTATTGCACATGATCTAAGTCCCACGACCTCTTTACCATTCGGCAAAGCGCTATTGCTGGCGAAAGGTCCCGACACCTCCCAGCTTTTATCCGCTTTGTTGTCAGACCAAAATGCTCTTCTTTGTGGGTATTGTTTTATTACGGGGTTTTGCTGATTGCGTTTCACGTCTTCTTCTTCTTCTTCTTCTCCATATTTCCCATCCCTCAACTCCTTCGCTTCCTCCAGGTCAAGTCTAGACAGCCCTAATGCGGTGTTATTGTTATTGTTGTTGTTTCAGTTGATGATGTTGAAAGACAAGCAGTTGTCTTTCCAAAAGGGAAGAGGTAATCAGATTTTATGGCTGTTTAATCCATATTCTTGTGAGATTTTATTTATTTTTGTAGCTTTTAGAAAAGTAAAAAATTCAGTGTAATTAGGAATATTTTGACATACCGGTCTGACTGGGTTGTTTCTTTTTATATTATCTTAATGCGCTTCTACGTCAATGAATCTTAAATTCGAATATCATAATGGGTATAGATGTTCAAAATGCCCTTTTTTATTGGTGAAACATATAGTTACCTGTAATTTTTATTATAGTATACATTATTATACACTCCATGTATATGTATATATATATATATATATATATACTGTATGTGTGTGTGTGTAGTGCGTGCATGAGACTCGAAGTGAATTTTTTCCCTATAAACGTTTAATTTTTTTCAGATACTCGATTTTTTTACAGCATCCGGTGCCCCCTTTCTTTCGTTTATTTTTTGGCAAATTGACACGTTATCCTTTCATCCCTAAAGTCTGAAGGGTTGGAGAGAGAGTCACCCTCCGTTCTCTATGTTCTTGAACTGTGAGCCAGCCTCTCTCTCTCTCTCTCTCTCTCTCTCTCTCTCTCTCTCTTTCGTGTCTTAAGTCGGTTTCTCCAGGCCAGGTAACACCTTGAATGAGTTAAAGAGTCTTATAGTTCATACATTTCCCCTTCTCTATAGTCATTTTCAATCGGTAAACTTACTTATGTTAGTACCCCAATCTCTCTCTCTCTCTCTCTCTCTCTCTCTCTCTCTCTCTCTGTAATAATTGAATGGGACTTTGAATTATATATATACTGAAGCAGAAGACGCAGAGTGCTGCTTCTTTATGTTTGAAAATACGCACAGAATTAGGAAGAATTAAATGTCGCAAAAATCACAAGACATTTGATAAGCGAATAATAATTTCGCAAAATTTTATCCCTCCTAATTCGAGATATCGCCTCAGTTGGAGCTTTTAAGATATACCCTGAAACATATAATACATTGGTTTCATAGGACCATCTCACAGTTAAAAGAATATAGAAGACGAAGAATACATTAAAGGCAATTGCTATTAAGTACATACAATTGCCTCAAATAAATAACTCTTTTATGTTCATCCATACTTATATTTAATGTGAAAACCATTTGCTGGGCCGTCAAAGTACTGTATTCAATTTACAACGGATCGTCCTATCACGAGACTAATGCTAAGCATTTTATTAAAACCTTGCAGCGGGTGATTGGCAGCGCCCCCCCCCCCTAATTTCGACCTCCTTAAGATCAAAAGCAAGTGAGCGTGTTTTCACACACTCACATGTGCTACAATTATTCCCCATTACCTTTCGGGTTTGTACTGTCTTTAAGCGTACGCCTATTTACGCACAAATACGCACTTTAATGTCCCCCTCCTTTAAGGTTTATTCGTCTGTACCAGATACTTCCTTGGAGTACAGCACACACCCAGAATACACACGGTTCAATTATTTACGGGATACAAGATGTTTGAATACACACAATACACACAGGGAATACATACACTTAAGAGTACACATAAACAGACGCGCGCGCACAAAGCAGAGAATCAAGATTTAGCAGACGGTTCGCTGCTAACAAGTCAGCGTGAACTAACTGTTGAACTAATCCAGAGCAAACAGGCTTTGGATGTTAACATTATCCTTCGCTGCTAAAGGCCTTGTAATATCGAGGGCAGGGAGCCTTAAAGAGAGAGAGAGAGAGAGAGAGAGAGAGAGAGAGAGAGAGAGAGAAGGTTCCTTAGAATTTAGTGAGAGGAACATTCTTCTTGGAAGTGTCTTTATTCTCGCGTGTCTTTCTTTTTATTATTTAATTAACATTATTTCTTTATATTATGTCTTTTGTCTCGAGAAGCTTGTGTTCTAATTGTCTTTGTAGGCGTGAAGGTATTTCCTCTGGTTGTCTGTTGCTGTGTCGATTGTTTTCAAAATATATATATATATATTTATATATATATATATATATGTATATATATATATATATATATATTTATATATATATGTAGATACATATTAAATATAGATACATATGTTTATGTATATATATATATATATATATGAGAATATGTATTTGTATATAGGAAAGGACACGTTTGAATACACTCACCATCCTTAAAAATATTTTATAATGTAACATTAACTTAGCCTATCCGTTATGTAATTTCTCTCTCTCTCTCTCTCTCTCTCTCTCTCTCTATATATATATATATATATATATGAGACAAACTTTCCACCATAGATAACTACTGAACAACGAAACCTAAATCCCACCTGCTAGCTAGTGTGAGGCGGGAATAGATAGTCTCAGTGTAGCTAATGTCTAGAATGCGCTATTAATTTCGGCGTTGTCTTCAGGAGCGAATGAACTTGTTTCATCCGCATATGCTCCGAGGCTAAACGCATACTATTAAGGCACTGCCTTGTGCAAGTCAACCGGCTATTACGCTGAATTATCTAAGTATCACTTTCTCGCGACGTAGCACATTTCACGTGGAGTAGGTGATGGATAGTTCCCGAATAGAGGGGGTGTCGTAATTCACTGGTACCTTGGTGCCCGTATGCGAGACAATATATATATATATATATATATATATATCTTGTCTTGCATACGTGTCCCTCCCTTTTTGAGTGGGCGGGAATACCTTAACTTGTTGAAAGGGCTTGCGTACTGCTATGATCTAGTACTAGTTAGGGCTTCCCATACTAGGTTGGTTTGCTGTGCGGGATCAGACGAAAATTTCCCACCATCACCTATCCGCACTGGCCAGTGTGATGATGAAAACTGTCCAAATCCCAGACAAGAATTTATAGTTGTGAGGCCTTTCTCCTGCAGTAGACCGGAAACGTCTGTTTTTGTTGTTGTTTGTTGTGTGTCCCTTTTGCGTTTTCATTTGTCGTCATTTGATTTGTTATAACTTTCCCCATGACGAAATGTATTTCTTCCCGACTCTCTCTCTCTCTCTCTCTCTCTCTCTCTCACCCACCTCTTTCCTTGCACCACCTCCTCTTATTACATTTCTGGCTAACGTAATGGGAATTCATTATAGAATATTGGATGCCGGTCCTGGATATCTTATAGAAAATGGAATATTATGTTACATGTGCTCGTGCGGCATATTAACGTAATATTGGATTTCCCTTTACCCTATCTCTTAACAAATCAAGGCTGGGGTTATTGAATGGTGTCGAGAGCTTCTGCAGATGGGGGTGGGGGGAGGGGGAAGTTTCCTGTTGAAATGGCCTCAGAGAACCCCTTAGTTTGCAACCCCTTTCCCCCATTCTCCTCCTCCTTCTCCTTCTCCTCCCCCTCTTCCCCTCTCCCTCTTTCTCATCCCCAGATACCAGCTTCCCCCCGTATCTTTCTTCTCCCCAAAGCCGATGGACTCACAACGTCTTTTGGGGGAATATTTTGTGTGTGTGTTTGTGCGAAATATCATATATATATATATATATATATATATATATTCTTTTCAATTTACTTTAAGATATACCTCCTTTCCTCGTATTTTTGTAAGTGATATCTGTAGAGTTTAAGAAATAGGATGTTGAGCGACTGTACTTTAAAATTCATGATGACCATGTTTGTGTATTTTATATATATATATATATATATATATACAGTGCGTAGAAATTATAATTGAATTGTTACACTTGGATAATATTGTTGGCGTGCTGATTGTTAAAGACTTTATGAAATATGGAAAACCAATAAAATTTGGAGAGAGAGAGAGAGAGAGAGAGAGAGAGAGAGAGAGAGAGAGAGATTGTTATTTGCCTTCCAGTGCATAGGCCTGTACATATAAAATCCTTCATTCTTTGTGACCTGGTTTGGGGTCAGGTGGTAGTTTGCCATTCAGAATCTCTTTACTTGCTGACCCCCCCCCCCCTCCTTGTTCTCAACCACCCTCCCCCTGCTCCCTCCTACAGTACAAAACCTGGTGATTAATGCAAGTACAGGATATAGGTTCCTACGATATTGTGTCCTTTTAAGAATAATCATCTAAAATTCTCATTGATTAGGATACTTTTAATTATATGTTCTGTTATCCATATGCTTTATATCATACTTTGTTCATTTTATATAATCTTCATATTTCCTTATGTTATTTGTGGGATGTATTCATATATTACGAATAATGTTTATGTGTTTGTTATAACCATAAAATATTTGTATAACCACTTAATTTGTATTTGACCGTTGAACGCAAGGTTACGGACGCGAATACGGGCATGTACGCACACAAATAAGTTTTATGCTGTTGAATATGTTAATCTAATTCATTATTCTAATTTGTCTTTTGACCTTCGCCATTCCTGCGCGCTAACCCCAAGTTCCCCCCACGAAGGCCTAATGTCTTGGTGTCTCTTCTAATATTCCTCTCCCCTTTATTTTTTGTAGTTCCAACGGCAGATGGGTTTCGGTCAGTCAATCTGTTTAAGAATAGTTACTCTTCTCTACCGCTTTGTAAGGAGTCTTAAGGTTATTTCTACAGGAGCTCCTACAAAAAATTAGGTTTTTTTTTTTTTCTTTTTTTTTTTAAGTTGGGTTCTCTCATTTACATGGATGATGTAACTAGATCTTTTCTAAGTCTGATATTCTTTGAATTATATATGATTTGAAAGTACGTTATAAGAAATGAAATATTTCTTATCTTTTGTCTGAAAGGAACAGGATAGAGAGAGAGAGAGAGAGAGAGAGAGAGAGAGATTGGTTTCTATAATACTAATTTTGGTTCCATCCTTTCTATTTTATTGGAATAGTATGTGCGTTCGTAAATATGTTGAGGAAAATTTTAAGAGAGAGAAACTTGATCTTGGCCTTCGCTTATAAGTATACAAACGTACACACACACACACACACACACACACACTCTCTCTCTCTCTCTCTCTCTCTGTGGAGATGGAGATTTGTTATTGCGATTTATGACGGATGCCGATCAACAATAAAAGAGAATGAGATTTGGCGACGATAAAAAAGCCGTGTGTTGCCGCCTGCCCGTATTTATAATAAGTTGGTGTGTGCCTTATCGACAACCAATCGTAGTTTGCGAAATCGTATTGAAATGGCAAATATTCTCTCTCTCTCTCTCTCTCTCTCTCTCTCTCTCTCTTTCGAAACTCCTCTGCCTCAAACCAGTGCGGTTT
>NC_090765.1:38933883-38958883 GCF_036898095.1 Palaemon carinicauda
AACCAGACAAATTCGGATGTTACAAAACCTCAGAAAACATCAATGCATCATTATGGAGGAAATATGATGATCAACAGTCGGAAAAAAAAATAAAAAGCTGACATTAATCCTAATGACACGAATAAGCATTTAAATACACACATCAATTCGCTGTCACATCAGCCAGCGATGGAAACCTGTCAATAGTGAGCATTTCCCTTTCAATCCGGTAAATAATTTCTCCCCCTAACAAAAGCAAACAAAATAAAAGGCAAATTAATTCAAGCACATACATTTCACAATGGGAGATTTAAGCAGTTGCCCATCACATTCCGATTAAATAGAACGAAAACAATGCACATTTTCGCATGTGGGTCATCAGATCTCCCAAGTAAAAATCTATCGCTTTCCCTGTGCGATTCGGATAATGCTATGTGTTGATCATCCTATTCTTTGATTTTGATGTATGGCGTTCGGTATGTATTGAAGGCACGAATTGGCGAATGCAGGAAGGACAGAGAGGGAAAGTGGGAGGTGGGGAGGAAAGCAAGAAAAAGGAAGAATTACTATACAAGAGAATAAAAGGGTAGTAAAGGAAGAAATTGGCGAATACAGCGAGGACAGAGAGGGAAAGTGAGAGGTGGAAAGAGAAGCAAGATAAGGGGAAAATTAATATAAAGGAGGATAAGTGTAATAAAGGAAGAAATTCTTTGATTTTGATGTATGGAGTTCAGTATGTATTGAAGGCACGAATTGGCGAATGCAGGAAGGACAGAGAGGGAAAGTGGGAGGTGGGGGGATAAGCAAGAAAAAGGGAAGAATTACTATACAAGAGAATAAAAGTGTAGGTAAAGAAATAAATTGGTGAATGCAGGAAGGACAGGAAGGGAAAGTATGAGGGAGAGAAAAGCAAGATAAAGGGGGAAAATGAATATAAAGAGGATAAAGTGTAATGAAGGAATAAATTCTTTGATTTTGATGTATGGAGTTCGGTGTATATTGAAGGCACCAATTGGCGAATGCAGGAAGGACAGAGAGGGGAAAGTAGGGGGGAGGATAAGAGGATAAAGTGTAGTAAAGGAAGAAATTTTTTTTTTTCATGTATGAGTTTCGTAAATATTGATGACACGAATTGGTGAATACAGGAAGGAATGATAGAGAGGGAAAGTGAGAAGTGGAAAGAAAAGCACGAAAAAGAGAGAAATGAATATAAAGGAAGATAAGTGTAATAAAGGAAATTCTTTGATTTTGATGTATGGAGTTCGGTAAATATGGAAGGTAGGAATTGGTGAATACAGAAAGGACAGAGGGGACCAAAGTAAGAGGTGGTGAGAAAAGCACGAAAAAGGGAGAATGAAAATAAAAAAGGATAAACGAATGTAGTAAAGAAGTGAAGATCGAATGATGATGGAGTTTCAGAGAGAGAGAGAGAGAGAGAGAGAGAGAGAGAGAGAGAGAGAGAGAGAGAGAGAGAGAGAGAGAGAGAGAGAGAGAGATTGTTCCTGCCTTTTGATTTATGTAACTGTATGCATTAGTGAGCTTATTCGAGTGGAACCCAGTCAAAATCATCATCAATCAGGTCTGAGCAAACAAGACAACAATATTTATCGTGCAGATCAACAATGATAAAATATTCTACCCTCAGATCAAACCAAACACAATCTTCTGCTCTCTTTGTACACAGACGATACTGAGCTTCTAATATAACTTTTGCCTTTCGTCCAAAATTGCACTTTCTATATATAAAAAAAGCTACAAAGAACTGAGTTGTACTTTTGAGTCTTGGACAAATTCTATATTATTCAGTGACCTAAAATTCCATAAACAAAATCTTACAAAGTTGGAAAAATTACGTTTGTGGTCATCACTATTAAATTATATTAATCTATAAAAATTGGTGACCTTAGACAATGTTATTTATATACCACGGAATTCATACTTCCATCTCTAAAACAATGTAATTTTTGGTAGTCTTATTAACAAAATATATGAATTAATAAAAAAAAAAATCCAAGAAAGAGGTCAAGGTATATTTCAAACTACAAGAAAGTTTTCTTAAATTTTTGAAAATATTAAGACATTTCTATTACACTTTTATAGATTATTAAAACTACTTCTAACACCAAGACGAACTTTAAACTTTCTGTAGTGATTAAATTTACCTTAGGTCACCTTAAAAAGTATTCTGAATTCAAGTTTGCAACATTGTCAGTAATGAAACATTTAACCTGTCACACAAGTTCGGTGTACAATGAAGTTATAAATATCAATGAACATGACGAACATTAACTGAGTAGTTAAAGAAAATACAGTAATAATGAGACAGTATTTCTACCAATGAAATTTCACCAACCAAGATAACCATCAAACAAAAAGAACTCTTTGAACGTTTGTACTGGGATGAAGTCTTCTTTGTAAATGTTTGAGCCATCTCAATGAGAATACATAATACTTAACAAAATACAGAGCAATATTACCTACTTAACAAATTGATATACCTAAGTTTAATCAACATGTTTAACTAGCTATAATAATATTAATAGCGGAATCATTTAAGCTTAGCGATCACAACAATAGTTATAACAAATTATATCAATTAATGCAATTAATAACAATAGTAAAATTGCCTACAAAGCATTACAGTAATAACAGCATATAAAATATCACAAGTCGCGGCATACCAGCAATAGAAAAAGCATCGACTACCTATATTTAGAAGCATTTATAAAATTCCCATTTAAATCTTGGATATTTAACAAGACAAGAAAATCGTGAGCAATTAGACGGTATCACAGGTTCAGTTATTTGTGGAAAAAAAAAAAAGGAAACTAACAACATTTCTACACTAAACATATGGTCAACATATGGATCAAAGTAACATTACCAGAACGTACATATAAAGGGGGGGCGGGGTTAAAACTAGAAAACTGGAGATATAAGAGATTACTTATCTGTAATTCGAGTAATGTGACATATATAATCAATAACAATATGGAATCACAGAAAATTTACTTCCACTCAAGAGAATATTGGTTTTAACATCAACAACAATAACATTAACAACCTGTAAACTTCTGCATGTTTTGCAAAGTTCTCCAGCTCGACAAATCATTAAAAGTTACAAGTAACAGCACATGAATTTAATGGCTTTCCTCTCTCTACTTACACGCCATTACAAAATGCTAATAAAATCTCTCCCTTGAATGCGACGTTAATTTATCACCATAATATTTAACCTAATGTTTTTAATTTCGGAAAATGGCTGGGCACTCATTCCATTCCCTAAACGGCGGGCCGTAACCCCCCAATACCCATTCTGAACCCCCATGGCTATTAACCCCCATGTGACTTCCCCCCCCCCCCTCTCCCCTCCAAGACTGCTGGTATTTTTCTCCAGCTAACCACTCCCCGGCACCTTTAACGACCTAAATCCTTTGCAGAAATTAAACGCTAATGTCTGAATTTCTGTACTGCGAAAAAAAAAAAAAAAAAAAAATTATTTGTATTTCGCGCAGTGCAAAGACAAGATATATTACTTGATTGAAGAAATCCCTGAATTATATATTAGAAATTTATTCGTTTATCATCGAAACAAAACAAAAAAAAAAATGGTTCCTACAATGCCTTATTCTATAACATCTAACCACAAATGGCGTTATTGCGTCTCACTCGTCTTATTCAAGAATATAGTTTGATTACATCTAAGCAAGAAGGTTAAAGTCCTGGTTAAAGAAACCATTGAATTATCGATTAGAACTTCAAGAATGTTAAAGACTTGGTTAAAGAAACCCTTAGCTCTTACAATATCTTAATCTACAAAAACACCTGGCCACAAAAGACCTCATTGCATCTCACTCGTTTATTCAAGAAATGCATTGTATTATCCAAAAATTTTATTTGACTAAATCTAACCAAAGTTGAAACCCGTCCCAACATAAATCGAGAATCTCTAAAACAAGAGAAGTCGGTCACCCAAACTACAGGCGCCGATATATGATAGAGTATCATAACTGAGAATCATTACAATCATCACGACATCACGTAGACTCATCATTTTTCTATCTGAGAAGCCTCTTAATAGTCGTCATGGGGCCAAACATCGTGAGGTCATACCCTCACCTCCACACGATAAAAGGAAAAGGTAGGAAAGATGAGGAAGAAGAAAGATGAGGAGGAAGAAAGATGACCCGAAGAAGGGAAATGTTTCATATTGTTATACACACAAGAATGAAAATGTGCGTCTTTAAAATTGCAGTACGTCCCTCAGGTACGAGGGGAGAGGGAGTAGACATAACTTGGTGAGCTGGGGGTACTTGTGCGTGCCCATATATCATTTACTTGTCACTTTTGACGGGTCGCGTACACAAGTAATAATAAAAATAATAATAAAAGGAGATCATTTAAAAAATATGTTTCTTTCTTTTCCCTATAACCAAAATAGTTCCTACAGGGTTACCTATAACACATATGTACACCTTTCATACAGAAACTCATTGTGCTACACAAACGAGAGAGAGAGAGAGAGAGAGAGAGAGAGAGAGAGAGAGAGAGAGAGAGAGAGAGAGAGAGAGAGACTCCTTACAATAAATTCCAGGCAGAAATATGAATAATGTCCGAACTTCGCAGACATCCTACAGCGGACCTTTGACGTCCAGAGTTATAAATAAGAATTCATCCATTAAAATTTTCTCCTCCAACTTTTTTTTTTTTTTATGATCAAATAGTTTTGGCCGCTTACCGGGGCCCCAAAGTGCTCGGGTGGGCGAGGGAAACTAAAGATTAATGAGCATAAGAAAATGAAAAATGAAATGCCGCTGCAAAACTATCTTAAACAATTATCTGGCTGACTTCCGGCCCCCATGAGCAATTCAGGCTTCATTTTATATTTCCAATTACATCAAATCGATGAGATTGATAATATATCTTTTTTTTTTTTAAAAAAAAGGTTGATTTAATTCAAATGAATTTATCAGCATTAATTTTTTTTTTCAATCAATCGAACGATCAGTCTAAATACTAGAGCAATTGCAAGTAACATTTATTTGAATAAAGTCAAAAGTAGAATTAATTATGAAGCAAAACAAAATTAGAATTAATTTGAAGAAAGTCAAAAGATAGAATTCATTTGAAGCCAGTCAAAATTAGAATTAACTTGAAGAAAGTATAAGTTCGTGCGCGCCCTCTGTTCCTGAGGGGACGCTGCCCCACCACCCGGATTTTATGGCATTCGACGGATTTCGCACACAAAATAAGTGGTGTTGCGGGGATCTTACAGCGGTTGGGTTGCAATTCCAAGAGATTGGGACTAAAGTCGTGTTATTACATTTGAGGCTCTTTTGTAAACCCCCCCTCCCCATTCTTCCACCCCCCTCTCCCTCCACCCCTCCGGACCTATCCTAAAATAAGCTACTCCTATCCCCCATTCCACCTTTCCCCTGGGAAAAGGAATGGGATATTCTATATAATAGTTGTTCCTATCGTATGATGTATTCTGAGAATTCCACGAGACCCATCATTGGACTCCTTCGGTAGCAAGGGTTCAATTTATAAGAATAAAACAGTGGCTGGGAGAGGTAGGATGTTGGTGAGTGGCTGGGGGGCGTGGTCATTGGTACCCATCAATCCTTCGATCTTGTTCCTCGCACGGTTCCTTGACCGCGTTCCTCAAGGAACGGATGATGAGGGAGCAGATGATGATGGTGAAAAGAACAATGTGAAGACCAGGATGTATATTTCAAAGGTCTTATACTCATAGGATTACATGAACGGAGAAAGGGTATTCTAATATGAAGAAAATGGTATTTTTTCAAGAATACGCACATGTGGAAGCAAAAGGCGTTTCAAGAATACTCACACGTGGACCAACTAATCTTCATGAAGTATACAAATTAGGAGCACATAATTAAGCAAGAAAAACATTGTCTTTGAGTGCGTGCACGCATTTGAAACACCTCAGCTCCCCCTCCCCTCCCCTTCCCATTCCCCTACACCCTGCCAAAAGCCACCGCGAATGATCATTTAAAGAAGCGATGGGATGCTGACAAAAAAAAAATAAAAAAAAAATAAAGGGAAAAAAAGGTAGAAGCTGTTCAAGAATGCTAGTTAGTGAGAGACTGAGTGAGTAAGGTGGGTAGGTAGGGTCTTATATCATCGAGGTGGACTTAATATATGCAAAGCGGACGATATTTCCTGACAGGCAGAACTGGTAAGGCAGCATTGTCACTGCAGCTGCGTCGACAGGGCTCTAACACCCCCTTCCCCTACCCCCTAACCTCAAGCCATGCCCCATTTCCCCCACCCTCAGGACGCGTGCAAAAACAAGCCCGACTACACTCCCCAACTAATTAGAATTTTTGATATATAAACTAGACCCGTCCACTGTTAGTCCATGTCCTCCCCCTCCCTTACCCTCTCCCCTCCCCACTTCTCATAATGCTTCTCCACCCCCGCCTCTTGCAATCGTCCGTCTGCCCTCCTCCTCCCCCGCCCATCTAGAAGTGCCCTGTATTTATTCCAATGCAGAATGACACGGTCATTCTTAAATTTTCAAAACTAAATCGATAAACAAAAGGTTAAATGTCTTTCAAGTTACTGTGGAGAGAGAGAGAGAGAGAGAGAGAGAGAGAGAGAGAGAGAGAGAGAGAGAGAGAGAGAGAGAGAGAGAGAGAGAGAATGATTAACAGTAACAGTTTTCACTGTTAATATTCAAAACCTAAGATGAGCCGGTTCTCTTAATTATCAACACCTTCATTTAAACCTTTTTTTAAAAAGTTGCTTCCACTCTGTTCAGGTTTGGCCAGATTCTGTGGTATCGTTAGAATCAACTCTCCAGATACGAGCAATTCATCACCAAAAAGCCAAGATTTCTCTTTGTAAAACCTCTAAAAAAACCTCTTCGTATTTAGTGAATTAAAACATTGGGTCACTTATCAAATGCATTATCAATGATATTTACATAAAAGTTTCTCCACTTACCGGGAGACGTTGGAGGCGACAAGTGGGTATGTCCAGTTTTTTGGGAGGACGTTAATCAGAGCGAAGGAAATTATTATTAATACTGAAGAAATTGAGGACTTCAAATGTCCAAATAGGCAGCGAATGTTTTTATGTTGAACAGGCTAATATAAGCATTTTTTATAGTTTATTTATGAAAGATTTATTGGCTGACACTATTATCTTTTTATGGTTTATTTTGAAAGATTTATTCTAATATTGTTACTGTTCTTAAAATGTTATTTTAATAAGCCATTACTTCACTTGTAATTTATTTTTCCTTTCCTCACTAGGCTATTTTTTTCCTCTTTGGAGTCCTTGTGTTTATAGCATCCTGCTTTTCCAACTAGGCTTGTAGCTATAATAATAATAATAATAATAATAATAATAATAATAATAATAATAATGCACACTCTTGCTTCAAGAATTGGTACCCAAGGAAAAACTCCTACTTCAAGAATTATTACATTTGAAAAAGTGGTAAATTTAGAGATCAGGATTAACGGGTTTGAATAAATATAGCAATTAAATTCTAATTGGTACTTCTCACAATTAAAAGAAAATATAAAAAAAGAAAAAGAGAGAGCTAACTGTAGTTTGACATTCTTCACCAACAACAATAATAAATTAGAGAAGAAAGCTGTTAGTGAAGTGTGACCGTGATAAAAAAGAAGTCGAGAATCTAACTGGTTTTAAAAGTACAGAAGAACTGGAATATCCATAAATAATATTTGAAGGAAAAAAAGAATTTTGAAATTAAGGAAAAATCGAATAAGTAATATATTGAACGACCATTCAAAATTCATGATGAATTCGAATTAGAAATAATAATCATATAAAAAAAAACATTAAGGAAAACTACTTTAGCAAGAGCACAATATATATAGCTTACAGCATACGAATATGTAAAACTCAAAATCATGATGAATTCATATAAAATTATCAATATTTACAAAACATTAAGGAAAACTAGCAAAGGCACATATATATATATATATATATATATATATATATATATATATATATATATATATATATATATATATATATATATATATATATAGCTTACGGACATTAAAACTTATGATGAATTCATATATATATAAATATATATAGCTTACGGACATTAAAACTTATGATGAATTCAAATAAAAAAATTATAAACATAAACAAAAATTCAAGAAATGCACTATAGCAAAAGCACAACATATAAAGCCCACAGCATAAATACCTAAGAACTGAGGATCATGGCTTCCAATTGAAAAGATGGAAAAGGACTAAGGTAACAGCAAGGATCAAAGGCCGCTAGGAACAGGACAGCAATGATCGCGGATTTTCTGGTGATAACCAACAGAAGTATTTGAGTATCAAAGGGGCAACAAAAACACCCATACTTCGAGTATTGCACCCTCCGTTGCCCAAATTTCTTTCCTTACCATACTCTGCCACCTAACATGACACCACTCAAACAGTATATAGGTTTAGAGGCCACTCATGAATGGCAAAGGAAAGGGACACTGACATTGCCCTATCGAGCAAGACAATACCCTTGAGATTGACCATATATATATATATATATATATATATATATATATATATATATATATATATATATATATATATATATATATATGTATGTATGTATGTATATGATCATCGGCCAAGCCCCCTATCCACCCCAGGGAGGGCCAGGCAATGGCTGCTGTTGACTCAACAGATAGACCTATGGGCTCCCCCAACCCCCACCATCCTCCGCTCACATGGATAGTGAGATTGCAGCGACCAAACTAACTAACGAGTTTCCGCGGGACTCGAACCCCAGTCTGGCGTTCACCAGCACGGTGCGCCATTTAAACAATAACCCCAAAACACATTTCCCAGAACAGTTATGCCAACTGCAATTCGAGATGCGACTAAACTACGCCTATAAATGCGAAACGGAAAAAAAAATAAAGCATGATAATGGCATCCGTATCAGTCACCACTTCCTCCTTTCAATCGCTTGCATGGCAACTATAATCGGAGAGAAAATAAGAAAAAAAAAGGCAAAAGGAGTAGAATTATCGTTACGCCAGTTCTATCTTCCCATCTAATATCATCTCGGTTAGAGAAACATTGTCAACAATTCCAGCATCTGAGCCGTAATTCCCGTTTTAGGAGAAGGAATGAGAGCCATGGATCTTTGTTTATGGGGGGAATAACACTTCTGCCTCCGACATGGTCAGAGAAATTTTGCTACATGCCTCCATTACAACCGCCATTTTCCGGGGAAAAACAAAACTTTACTGGAATATGTCGATCACGTCTGCTGTAATTTTAGCTGCTTCTCTTGTCGCGTTTTCCTAATTAACTACTTCTGCGACACTTGGGAGTATTGGACCAATCACGGACCGACTCCGTATTGCTAGTGGCCAATCACATAAAAGTTTTTTTTTTCCATTTCCTGCAAACGTAATGATGCAGACATGATTTCAAGAACTATTTACAGACGTCCACAGGTGTAATAGAATAATCAATAATAGTACAGGATATACATTTCAAAATTAGTGCATTAAACATAATGTAAAATATGCAATTCTAGACTCCTTTTTTTACAATTTCATATCTTAAGTGACATCTTATGACAAATTCAGTTTGTAAATACAAATAATTTATTCAGTGCTCTTTGGGAGGCTGGGGGAGGGGGGAGGGGGATAGGAAAAGGATGTCGAGAGGGAAGTATTATGATGGAGGATAAGGCAATGTGTTGGATGAAGGCGAAGTGGATGAGGACGTGGATTGTGGAGGTGAGAGAGGATGCTGAGGATGAGTAGAGAGATCTTCTGGAGAATCTAGTTGTTCTCCCTCCTCTTTCTTTCTCTCCTGACAGTGACGACCTTCTAAGACTATGTCCACCCACGCACAGAACCTATCAGGGCCTTCTGTAGGATGAGAACAAGAAGAAGAGGAAGAAGAAGAAACGACAGTCGCCGTTCCAGTTGCTGAAGTTGTTCTGGATGCCCGTTCAGCTGCTACCACGACTGGTTTGCGGTTGCTATTAGCATCCGAATGTTGCGAAATATGGGGATTGTTCTCTTCTGCCATAGATCGAGGACATTCGTAGCTTGTGACATATCGAAGTGAATGAAGGCCGGTCTCGCCCTTCCATTTGGGGGACTGTGGGTTTTCTTCTCTAATTAAATCTGAATGATCTTCGTCAGGTGATCCAGCCTCTCCTTTACTGTACAGACCGCTGTTTTCCCTTCTGCCGGATTTACTTATGTCCTCCCCACGAGACGAAAGACGACTATTATTTTTGTGGGAACCTCTTGGACTGACCTCTAACGACCTTTCTCGGTACACTGTTCGTAAAGGGGACCTGTCTTTAGTTATCTTGCAGCCCAAGACAAAATCTTCGCGAGGATAATTCAAAAACATATTGTAATCACTACCATTTTCCTGGGCCAGGTAAGAATTCGTTCTGGGTTCCGACTTCACATGCAAGTGCGTATCTGGAGGTTCCGGTTTAATTTCCAGTATGGCATTTTCCGCATCGGGCTTGGTTCTTTTGCGGGCGGCTGGGTACCGGAAGCCGCATTGAACTTTGGAGGACACGATGCCCAACGCGCGTGTCCTTCGCCAGAGTGTCATTACGGGGATATTACAGCGCTCTGCGGCAGGTTTTATAGGCGTTCCGGACTTGACCATAGAGAGGGCTGCCATCAGGTCATTTTGCGTCCATCGTGATGGACCCGACTTAGGGCCTGACACGGCCCCTCGGATGTTCTCCCAAGTCCCCTCGAGAGGGCCATGGGGAGGCGTCGAACTTCTCGAATGAATGAACTTCTTTTCGAGCAGACCAGTCCTGGAAGAAAACGGCGGTAAAGGAGGCGGTGGTGGTGCTGGTGGGGGAGGTGGATTGGGAGGGACACCACCAGCAGCAGCGGCAGGGCTATTTGAGGAAGGAACAGAGCCCCTATCAGAATCCTTAATTCTACTTTTGCATGTGGACGGTTTCCCTGAATCTTTACAACACTCGACATCTACATCATTAACAGGGAGGTTCAGGTGACGTCGAAGTGCCGTTGGCGGTGCCCAGAGAGTGGTGCTTGGCGTCGATTGGACACCAGCTTTCGATGAAGGTGGCGATGCCGGTTGGGGCCATTTCGCCAGGGCATTCCCCTGGACACCTGCATTCCCTCCAGGTCCAGGACCAGGGCCAGGCCCGGTCTCAACCACCGGAGTAGTAGCGTGAGGAAGGCCGCAGGAGGAGAGATCAGCGAACATAGATGGAAACACGGGGCGCCCACCATCTGTAAGGAAACGGTGTGGCTAATGTTGAACCAAGTGAGGTGGGTCATTAGTCGAACCACGCCCACACCACTCCACACACAAACACACACCAAAAAGGAACACAAAAATAAAAATCCCGTCTCAAAACACCATGCAGGAGCAACAAAATGTCCCTCACGTCAGTGTTAGTTCACCCCAAGGCACGCAGCAATTAGATCAGGGATATTCAAGTTACCCAAGACACACTGACGAAATATAAACCTGAGATCTACCAGTCTGTATTTGGAAGACTCGTAGGGGAGCAAAGGAACAGAAAGCACAATTAGCAAAGGAATTTTATCAATTAAGGACCGAATTCTCTCCTTCGAGTAATGGAAGCAAATCGTAATCCTATCAAATGAAGAAGACTGGTACATCTGAATGTTGTCATATGATGTGAAAAAAAAAAACCGAATACGCATGCTCAGACCCTTAATTGCATGATTGAAAAATAACATGTTACTGTTGATTCCAGATCGCTGCTAATTTTGCATGTTTTTATTATGAAAAATAAAACCGCGTCTATGCTAAAGGCTGTGTGGGTATCATGACCCTAGATCTTGAGTGACCTTGCCATGATCAATATTTTGAATCAAGGTTAAATACATTAATAATTATCAGTCATTTACCTTTCCCTTGAGTGAATAAAGCCATGAAGAAATATAGAAAAGCATTTAATAGATTCATTAAAGATAAAAAGTGTAAAAGAACATCCAAACGTACCGCCCAGTTGGGATTCGAACGCATAAATATAAGATACCCGCTAACGTGTTAATAAAAATAATATATTTCTGATAGCAGCCTGCCGATCATGGGGGGGAAAAGCAACAATTTTTCAGTATTATACATCACCACCATTTATGCATAAGGTTCTAATGTGCCGGATACAGAACTGCATACCAGCCCTCGACTAATTTATAGGAACTCATACTACAGTCAGATTGGATGACCTCCCCCCCCCTCCCTTCCGCCCACACGCCCAGGGCCTGGCGCCCACCCAACCCACCTGGTGACTCTTTCCAAACCTTTTCAACTAAATACTATTCGGGGGGTAAAATGATTTCAGTTAACAGGGGACATCATCCATTAGATACAGCACAAAAATTCTCAACGAAATGTACCATATTTTTCTTATTTTTGTTTTTCTCATGAACCCATGACCTTCGCTTTTGATTTTACATGCTTTTATTGGGGCTGGGATAGAAAATTTAATAGTAATTTACTATTTTTACAAATGGAACTATCTTAACTGGGTTTTATTTATTTTCAAAAGGGCGGTAATGCTGAAAACTATAAACTCCCAGCTAAAATTGATTATTATAATGTCTCATCATAAAGATTTGAACTTCCTAATAATAGAGGAAAATTTTTGGCTATATGTTATATAAATACAAGTGTATCTTTCCGTTCACACTGAGCTCTACCCATCTCTCGGGAAGCAAGTAGAGAGAGTAGTCATACCCTGGTAAGAGAGGGATGCGTGCACGTGTATAAACATATCTAAATATTTAGCAATCATTTTTGACGGGTTGCGTACAAATAACAATAATAATTTAATTATTCATTACTTCGCTTGCAGTTTATTTGTTTCCTTATTTCCCTTCCCCACTGGGCTATTTTTCCTTATTGGGGCCCTGGGGCTTATAGCATCTTGCTTTTCCAACTAAGGTTGTAGCTTAGCTAATAACAATAATAAAAAAAATAATAATAATATTAATAATAATAATAATAACAACACGCCACAAAATAAGACCCTAAAACAAAGACCCCCAAGAAACAAGAAAATGGGTCTACGGACAAGCGTCCTTTATGGACTGCAACCATCATTTCAATGAGGACATTCACCAAAGACTAACAAATTGGCAGGGCAATGCTATATAACGGTTCCTCCCTTCTCCCCCCCCCCTCCCAAAATGTTGCCCTTAGCCCCTCATACAAATCTCTCCCCCGTCCCCTTCCCCCCTTTCTAACAACCACCGCATCCGACAACGTATCTCGGCTCCCTTAGCCACGTCAGTGCGCCCATATATCTTCAGACTCGGTTTTCGTGGCTGAAATAAAAACAAATACGTCTACTCTCTCTCTCTCTCTCTCTCTCTCTCTCTCTCTCTCGTGTGTGTGGGTGTGGGTGTAAAATAGAAAATGGGCTTATAGCATCCAGCTTTTCCAACTTAGGTTGTAGCTTAGCAAATAATAATAATAATAATAATAATAATAATAATAATACTCTCTCTCTCTCTCTCTCTCTCTCTCTCTCTCTCTCTCTCTCTCTCTCTCTCTCTCTCTCTCTCTCTCTCTCATGTAAGTGTAAGAGAACAGATACCGAAAACAAAATGAAAACATCCATTATTATAAAAATACCAGAATCTCTCTCTCTCTCTCTCTCTCAAAGATGCAGCGATATGAAAAAAGAAGAACGAGAAACGAAGGGGATAAAAAAAAAGTGCACCCGAACAAAAAACGCGAAATATGAAACTTAATTAATTCATAGGAGCCCATAGCGTTGGCAACAGAACTTCGGATTCATCAATCATGATTTGGAGCGAAACAAGTCTCTCTCTCTCTCTCTCTCTCTCTCTCTCTCTCTCTCTCTCTCTCTAACCCCTTCCAATCATCTGACACCCCACGGGGGACCTAGTACCATTTCCCCCAACAGACCTTATATTAGGCCGAGGCTACTACTATGCAGGGCTACTCAGCGTCTTCCGATTTACAACCATTGCAAGCCAAGATATTACGTCATCCCTAACATGAGATCCTTCAGTAAGGATTACTTATAAAGGGAAAGGATTATTATAAAGGACAAGAAAAAATTAATGAATTTCATAAATGTGAGGACATCTGTGGACAAACAATATTAGAGGTGATTAGAGAATGCAAACTTCTGCCAAGATAATTAGCCTGATTGTCCAAATACTCTTGATCACTGACGTTTTATTTTACGAATAAAAGTATGTAATTTATATTGTTACGTATCTATTAGGTCAATCAAGGTTATTTACAACAAATAAACGGAATTAAATTGCATCGTGTAGATATTTTTGCATATTTCTTTCTTTATCATAAACAACTGAAGGTTATTATTCGTGAAAAAACAAATAATAATAAATGACAAAAAACCTCACAGTTCCAGGTACAATCTTTAATTCCTGTATCCTTAATAATATAGTTTGATACAAACTAAATTACACTCCTCAAGCAAAAGGCAAAACATCCATTGACATATACTGTACACCAGCTGGAGAGAGAGAGAGAGAGAGAGAGAGAGAGAGAGAGAGAGAGAGAGAGAGAGAGAGAAACGATTGCCCCGAGGCTTGACTTTGTATCACCACATGCAACACCGTATAAAAAAAGAGGAGAGAAAGATAAAACAAAAAGTCTGACCGTCATTTACTAACTTTGGGTGGGTTCTGGAGCCCTCGGGCTAAAAGGGCGATCTGAACAATCTTTCTCCGCGATTGTAAAGCTTAAATTCAACTAGGTCATCTCCGTAGAGGGGCAGACCTTTACATGTATAGTATATTTACATTGTTACAGTTATGGTTAATTTTTCACCTTGCTTACTGTCTGAGAAGATGAAAAATAAATATATATTTTTTTTTCTATACAAACGCTTGGAGTTGCAAGTACAATAGGCCTACTCATAATTACTCTATAATTAGTTATACAAATTGTAATCAAATGATGAATTTGAACGCCGACGTTTATCAGAATTAAATAAATGATTGTGACCTTCCTATTTTACTTTAATAATTATTATGCAATTATTCAAATTTACTAGAAAACAATCTGTAAATGTATAAATGTCGCTAATGTTTACTTGACCTGTTTACTTGACCCTGGTTTTTATAATCGTAAAATATAATAATTCCTCAAGATCATTTTATTAAAGATTATAATAAAAATATTTCCCAAAGTACTAGTTATATTTGTCCTCCTTCGCTAACAATAATTCCTCGCAAATGGAGAGGAATAGAGAAAACGTTACGTGATCTTATTCTGTAAACAGCGCCTCATGCCTAGAGATGATGCCCCCAAAGTCGGCAAATACGTTTCCCTCGAACAGAATGGGGGAAGGAAGCAGTGTGGTTTGAGAAACGGCGCTGTCGAGAGGCGGAGGTGGAGGCTGAGGAGGAGGAGGAGGAGGAGGAGCGGGAAGACGATGGAGGAGGAGAAGAAAGAAGCGGAGGGTGCAAGGGAGGAGGAGGTTGATGGCTTAGTCGACGACTTCTAACAATCGGAAACGCTTGTTCCAATTGTTGGTTCGATCGCTCATAAATAAAACTTCATTTGAGGGGGGGTTCCTATCCCCATACCAGCTACTAACAAACCCCCACCCCCCATTACAGGATTCCCCATGTGGCGTTCCTGGCCTCTTGGATTCTAAAGCATCTCTCTCTCTCTCTCTCTCTCTCTCTCTCTCTCTCTCTCTCTCTCTCCAGATATCATTCCACTGTGGACCAGAATTGTAATTTCAATCTTAATAATAATATAATTCGGTCATTCCATTCTATACGTCTGTTGCTCTCCGTTTAAAATTGAACACCTAGAACAGACCAAGCATCAAATTGTTTATCTTAGCGTCACGTTATTGTATATATATATATATATATATATATATATATATATATATATATATATATATATATATATATATATATATATATATATATATATAAACCAACAAATCCCCACCAGAAAAGATGCTTAAAATGGTGCTACATTTTCTTTCCTTCAATGTATCTTTTTAACATCTTCCGCTTCAGCATCCTCAAAACACAGACATAAAAAAGAATTCACATTTATTCTTCCTATGTTAATGCAACTAGGCCTAGTGAAAAACAATAGACCGACTTCAACCTAGTATTTGGGTCTATGCCACATTAAACACGAACAAATACGCCCATTAAAAACCATTCAATCATATATAAATCCAACACGAACAAATTAGCCTATAAAACACCATTCGATCATATATAAAAACCAAGTGAAAATGGATAGTATCATCAACCAGTTTCTAGAATAGTTGCGTTTTAGAATATGTGGGCCATTTAATTCAGTTACAGAGCTTACTGATTAAGGTGGAATCCTTACGACGGCCCATCATCAAAGTCTACATATAATTCACTTAGTGCAGATCTCACACAGCCAGGAGGCTTGGCTGGCTGGCTGCCTCCCCCGCTATAGGTCAAGGCAGCTCTTGTCGTCCTCACAAGAGCAGATGAGAAACTAATCTTTAATGTTCTCGACATTAAACTTATTTAGAGGCAATTGCTAATTTCCTCATATGATATGAAAACTCCTCTTCTGTTATAACGTCAGTCCAATACTTCCTTTCAATGGGTAATAGATCATCTTATCAACAACAAATGCACCCTTTTCTTGTCCACTGCTGGACAAAGGCCCCAAACATGTCCTTATTCATAACTGGGAGTTGACCATATTTCATCACCGTGCTGGCCAGTGTGGATTGGTGATGGTGGGAAGGAAAATTTCGTCTGATTGCTCACAGCAAACCAACCTAGTATTGGATGTCCCTGACTAATAGAGCTTTCTTGATCATGGCGATACAAAAACCATTTCACCACTCATCATTTTCACCTAAATCCTAGAACCTAAACCATGCCACTACCTCCTCAATGGCCACCACTTCCTCTACGCTTCCTTGTAAGGAGGATCCTCCTCGCACTCATCGTAAATGCATGAATATCCTCAAGCGTAGGCAAGTTGGGTTTAAGTTGTGTTACGATGTATCATATCTCCAACATACATACACCCTACCACTGGGTTCCCGAACCCAACGACCCACCACCACCATCCCACCCTTGACGTGCACCTCATTCCCACACCCACTCCAATGGATAGCTTTAGCACATTACCAATCTCTCTCTCTCTCTCTCTCTCTCTCTCTCTCTCTGCATTTAATAACCATACGCAACACGAACAAACACCTTCCAGTTAATTACACGTCTGACGTTAATGACTGGTTAACTATCGGTGTTCATCTGGCATCACAGAGTCGTTAACTACTAGGCTGACGACGCCATTGATCGGTTAATTACTCATCTGAAATCAATGACAGGTTGGCTACGCAGCTCATGTGCCGATGACTGGCTAACTGCTACCCAGACATCATCATCCTCGTCATTTAAAAGCGCTTAACAAAACTATTCTTTGAAGTTGACGGGTTCCAAAGATGACGACGGGTTCCAAGCAAAAACTTGTGTTCTCCGATTGAGAAATCTTTTCCTGAACGCGCCAGTAGAGCGGAAGACTTCATGGATAAGAAACTAAAACGCGAGTCTGAAATTGTGTACAATTAACACGTCTAAGAGAGTTTTTTTTTTATCTTAACCACTTTGTTCTGAATGCCAGATATTATCTCGAAAAGTTTGGCCTTAGCTTATGATTGGCTCAGTTACTCTAGATCTAGCCAAAACCATTGACGTCGATTTCTAAGTTGCTTGAGCTGGCGACGTCCTATCTAATTTTCTAGACGCAATGATCAAATAATTTTACGAATTTCATAAAATTCCATACCATTATCATCTTAGTTTACGAAGGTTTTCATTTGTTCTTGACATGTAGGCATGTGCAGCTTATTACCACTTGCTTTAACGTTAATTTTTATTACCTGATGTCTGGTATATCTTCTTATTGTTGTTGGAGATACAGGATCCAATACTTTCTTTATATTGTGCTTTCTCTATGACACTATAAGCCTTTCAGCTCAACCATATATTTATCCATAGATCAAGTAACATATTGTTAGCATATTTGAGAAGAATCACGTTTGCCTACTCTAAATTGGTGTGATTGTAAACAATATCGTGTCTCCGATGAAAATTTCTGAATGAACAACTTTACCCAACTGTTTACAATTAATACCGGAAATTCAACCTTTCTAGTCTTTCGTAGTTTATGACATATTTATTAATTTCTCATATTACCTCTATTGACTTAATCCTACCAAGGCCTTCTTTGAGACAGCCTTAGTCTTACCCATATTACCATAAAGCATTTAGGTAAACATATTAAGTTCTTCGCACCCTGGTGTTCCCTCCTCTTCTTCTTCTTCTTCTTCTTGTTTTAACATTCATTTCTCCACCCATCAAAGACACAACAAGTCTTGAATATTAGTCTTAAATTTCACCACGTGACGTCATCTATTCTAAACTGACAGTCGGTGGCGCTAATGGCCGCAATTTGAGGATTTACACCGAAGCTAAACAAACAAAGATTCGTCTTTATGGAATTACTCAAAGGGTTGATAACAACAGTTGCGCCAAGAAGGATTGGATACTTTTGACATCTACCGTTTTGTGAGAAGAAAAACGCCGCTCTCTCTCTCTCTCTCTCTCTCTCTCTCTCTCTCTCTCTCTCTCAAGTGCGTTCAAGTAAATGGAAATGCTCCTTGAAGTGGAGCTGCCATGTAAAATATTGTGAACTTCAAGCTTCGGTTAATAAATTTTCCCGACTGCAGTCAAAAAATGAAAAGAATTTGGGCCGTAGCAAAACAAATGCAAGACTTGATTTATGGCCGAATTTAGCTCAAGATTGCGAAAACTTGCGTCTCGTGTTCACACGCTAGCGAAATTTATATATATATATATATATATATACACACACATATATATATATATATATATACATACATATATATATATATATCACACACACACACACACACACATATATATATATATATAGATAGATAGATATAAATATATATATATATATATATATATATATATACACACATGTAGATAATGAGTTTATATATGTTAAAATACGTTAGGTATAACAATTACATTTAAATATTATAAAAACACTGTTGTAACATTCTTATGAGAGAGAGAGAGAGAGAGAGAGAGAGAGAGAGAGAGAGAGAGAGAGAGAGAGAGAGAGAGAGAGGTTAACTTGGCTTCTTCCCTTTCTAAAAGTCATGAGTTTCACCTCCATAATTAAAGTCTTCAGCCTTCCAGGCAATTACATCGAGCACGTATACTGGCAAACGCTAAGCTAATGTTAAACTAGCTCCCCAATCTGCATGTCCGCGCATGCGCGTTCTAGATAATGACTGCATCCATAATTTTGTTTAATGAGAAGCGGCC
Source organism: Palaemon carinicauda (assembly GCF_036898095.1). NCBI lineage: Eukaryota > Metazoa > Arthropoda > Malacostraca > Decapoda > Palaemonidae > Palaemon > Palaemon carinicauda. Next base: position 38,953,281 of record NC_090765.1, read on the forward strand.
TCTTTTCCGAAATAGATTATACAGAGTTGAACGCTGACGGAATTCTATCGTTTCTCGGTTATGATTGATAATAGATGTGATGTTTGTTTTTTATCAATTGGGATACTTTTTGATATGAAAATTATATACAGATGTCTGAATATTGTCGAATCTGTGAGAATATTGTTAAATATTTCTGCGTCAAATCTGTCTGATTATTCTCGAATCTGGCTGAATATTATCGAATCTGGCTGAATATTGTGAAATAAGTTTGAATGTTGTCGAATATTTCTGACGCGAATATGCCTGAATATTATCAAATGTGTTCGAATAATGTCGAATATTTCTAATGTGAATCTGCTTGAATATTGTCAAATATATTTGAATATTGTTGAATTTTTCTGACGCGAATCTGCCTGAAAATTGTCAAATCTGAATAGTCGAATATTTCTGACACGAATTTGCCAGATTATTATTAAACGTGTTTAAATTTTGTCAAGTCTGCCTGAATATTGACGAATTTCTTATTATTGTCGATTCTGTCACGGATAAAATTCGATTAGTTTTCACCAAACGATAAAGCTTTGAAAATAGTTTAAGCATAGAATTCATTTTATAGAAAAAAAAAAAAAAAAAAAAAAACAGAATTTACTACACACAAACAAATAAAACACAAAATAACGACAAAAATAAAGCGCCTCTATCAAAGAACCACCAACACCAGTTCATCCTCGCCTTGAACTACTTAAAAAGAGTAGAAGGATGAACTAGAGAGAGATGTTCCCCTTTTTTCCCCTCGGTTTCCCTCGAGTCCCACAAGAGTTGTAATAGCTTTCATGAGTGAGGAGGAGAGGGAGGAGGAGGGGGAGAGGGGGAGAGGGGGGGGGAGAGGAGGAGGAAAAGAAGGGGTCACTCAGCAACCAGCTTAGCTTAACTTATATCAGGATGATGAGGAAGTTTCATTCATCTTCAGTTAAACTTCACAACGAACCCAAGTATTTCTGACACACACACACATACATACACACACACACACACACACATATATATATATATATATATATATATATCTTTTCTACATGTTGGCCGTTCTTCAAAAAATACTTTAGAGATAAGAATTTTTATCTTTGTCATTTTCCATCCTAGGTAGGAGACATTACTTCATCAGTTACATTACCGCTCATTCAACTCGCTCAAGATTCGAACATATGTCCTCCTCCTGCTAAGCCATCTAGTACCATAAAAGTTATTATTATTATTATTATTATTATTATTATTATTATTATTATAAATAAACAAACATAACAGAGAGAAATGTATGGAGAACCATTTTTATAAAACTGTCTTACCTTTTACCCAAAATAGGGGAAAAAGCAAAATGAAAAAAAGAGAGGGAACCTGAAAGAAGAAGAAAAAAAGGTCTCTCCTAAGCAGACATTGCGAGTGAGCAATTTTGCCAATTTTGTCGAAATGATCGTCAAATAGCAACGCTCACCCGCCAAAATCCATTCGTTCCCATCTAGCAGTCAAGCCAAAAATAATGTGAGCGGATGAAAAATCGATGCAGGGTAATATAAGCGCGATAAAAAATAATGCAGACGTAGGAAACGTTGAAATATTAGGAAATATACTTGCCAAGTCCCACGCCGCGCGAATTGACGGAGAGCTATATTTCGCGACCCCTGGCATTTTTGGCGGGGTTTATATATTAGCCGACGACTTTCCAAGACGTAGACACACAACGCCACGGGTGTCACGTCGGCCTTTTTTCCTCCTCTTCGGAGGATAATCTAAAGGGCCTCTGAACATCAGTACAACTTACCTGAGGGACTTGGCAGAACATCGGTCAAAATCTAACCCTTCGGAAAAATAAAAGATGCGCCTGCTAAGATGAACAGTTGAGCCCCCCTCCCCCCCCCCTTATATTTTAGTGTACACAGGCGATGTAAAGAAGAAAAATAAACATTGGCTCCTCGAAACGTGAGCTGTAAGGATTGAAGTTCTTTTTCTTTTTTTTTTCTCTCTCTCGTTTCGGTGTAAGTTTTACATTAGAAAGATGGAGGTTTTATGCCCATGTAAAATGTTAGATAGCTTTCTGATAACGGGAAAAGTGCCTGGAGTGTATCTATGAATATAAATAGATACATATGTATATCGATTTCTTCCTACTTACGTACATACATAGATATATATATATATGTATATATATATATAAAAAATACATATATATATATATATATATATATGGGTGTGTGTGTTTGTATGTATATATGTAAGTATGTGTAGGCTACATACATACGCATATACATGATATATATATATATATATATATATACATATATATATGTGTGTGTGTGTGTGTAAGTATACACACACGAGCATTACACACACACACCTACACAGGAGTAACCTAATGCACACGCGAACTTCTTCAACACGCCGTCTTATCTTTAAAAAGGAAGAAATCGCTTCTTAAAGATAAGGTAACCTTCGCAAACGTACCAAAATCATCATCATCATCACCTTCGTCTCTGCATCAGAATCTCAAACAGAGAAACATAATAAAAGGTTGATATTCCTCGTAGAGTAAAAAGGAAAGAAACAAAAAGCCCAAAAAGAGAGACCAGTTTTAACACAACTAGAAGATTACGTGTTGTGTTTAAGAGTTCAAAATCTTCACCATTCATTTCTCCATTCAAGGAGTCTTGGAGGCGTGAGAGAGAGAGAGAGAGAGAGAGAGAGAGAGAGAGAGAGATCGCGTGTAATGGGTATGTAATAAGTGTAATATATCGTATTAGTAGGAAAAATTCTCTCTCTCTCTCTCTCTCTCTCTCTCTCTCTCTCTCTCTCTCTCTCGAAAAAGTACATTTACGCACATTATCAAGCACATGAAGATGGAGGGGGAGATGGGAGGGAATTGGATGAGGGTACGGAAGGGAGCCGAACGATGGGAAGTAAGGAAGAGAGAGAGGGGAGAGGGGGGAGGGAGGAGGAGGGAAGAGTGAGGGAAGAGGGGGAATGAGCGAAGGCTCTCGGTAAGGAATCTCAAAGTCAGAATAATGGCAACCAGTCAGAAGAAGGCAAGGCCGCGCCGAACCACGAATTGGCCATAGAGGCAGGAGCTAACGAAGAAAAATGTGCCGATATTGGTAATTCTCCGCCAGAAATATAATTTGGCATCGGTCGATCTGTCTACGAACGAACGAGGGGAAAGGAAAGGAAAGGAGAGAGAGAGAGAGAGAGAGAGAGAGAGAGAGAGAGAGGGGGGGGGGGGGGTTACTGAAAACAGAAGCGCTGTCAAAATTAAGGATAAAAGGAGAAGGAAAGAGAAACGGCGAAAAGGCAGAACACTGATGAATGATGGCTCTAATACCGATACGTGGAAAAATCAAACATCCAATATCTTATGTCAAGGAGTTACACAAATGCAGAGTTTAGCTCACACACGCACGCACACACACTCATACAGCACATACACATGGAAGAGCGCATACGTCATTCATTCATACACACAAACACACGTGTGTGTGTATGTGTGTGTCCCTTTCTGAGTGGGAATACCTTAACGTGGTGAAATGGCTGCGTATCAACATGATCAGCAAAGCTGCATGAGTCAGGGCCACCCACACTAGGTTGGTTTGCTGTGAGCGATCAAGCGAAAGTCTATCACCATCACCAATCCGCACTGGGCAGTGTGGTGAGGAAAACAGGGCAAACACCAGACATGAATTTGACAAGTCTGAGGCCTTTGTCATGTAGTGGGCTGGAAACGGCTGCATTTGTTGTTGTTGTTATGTGTGTGTTCATTTAAGTATGTACGTAGAGTAAGTATGAAACAGAATATAAGCAAAATTACTGAAAAATAAAGGAAATAATCAAATATAAACATTGTTCTTACAAGTTCAATTTGATAATACTAATAAACAACACCAAAGTAACTATGGATGTAAACCATAACAGCAAACAAGATATGCACATCACACGTCCATATGATATTTGACCTTGGCTGTCAGAATTCAATGTTGCCTAATTGCAAATGTGCCTAAAAAAAAACCCAACAGATATGAATAAAAAAATATAACGAACCATCCTCTACCATTTCCGCGCTGAAAGACTATGTATGTCGGCTGTGCTGCCCAAAACACACATAATTAGGCCACATGAATCAAAGCTAAATTACAAGCTAAGTAATTACTGTAATATCTGAAGACCCCATTGATGGGGATATTATGAAAGTTTAGCAAGGCATTAATGAAGCACATTCGACTTCCCAGCAATGGATGTTGGCCCCAAAATATCAAAATAACACGCTTATTTTTTTTTTTTTTAAATACAATATAAACTGCTCACTTACATTCATTCTGAAGAATTTCGCTTCTACGCTTCAACTCTTTTCTTTCTAAAAACAAAAATGTGGATATTAATTTCAAATGATAATAATTCATTCGGCAAAGGTCCTTTTAAGGCCTAAGCAACATGAAGGATATAAAGTCATTGAGTTTAATCTTACAAAAATAATCTTGCCTATATTTTTTAGTATTCTTACCTTGAATAAGAGGTTATTTGTGTAATTGCATATGTATATATATATATATATATAGAGAGAGAGAGAGAGAGAGAGAGAGAGAGAGAGAGAGAGAGAGAGACTTATATATATAATATACGTATTTTTATTACGTCCTTTTATGGTTTTATATGTACATTTATATTATATACCCATCTATCCTATACTGCCCAATAACGCATGACTGCGCACAAACAAACGAACGCATGCGCTGTCTATACAAGCATCCCAGAATCACTGCTCCAGCAGCTTCTATTTCAGAAGTTTGAACAAGTTCCGCCCGACATGAATATAATTTGTAGGCGCTTGCTGAAGTTACCTGATGAATGGGTGACCAAGTAAAGGATATGTGATCGATTCCTTGCAGGACTCGGGTCCTTGTTTCCATTTGCCGAGTCCGGATGCTGAGATCTGATCTGATGCTCAGCTGAGATCTGACTGGGACCGAAGTGTCTCAGTCGGATTATTATTGCCTCAGTAGGAGTTATTGTGAAGGTTGTTATACTGGTTTTTACTTGCAATAGGTGTTATTAATGTTGTTAATTTTGACGATTAATTTTCATACAAGGGAAATAGCCATTTCTTAAGAGAAAATTGTGTTTAAATTATAAACCATTAAGTGTATTATGTGGATAAACTTAATAAATTGACAATGAATTTTGATGCTATGTAATTTATTCAAAAACAAAAGTATCTAATGTTTAACCCATTCATCTAGAAGTGTATTATGAAGGTCTTTACTTATGATAACTTATTTCACTCAAATGAACGTAATGATAAACCTAATAATTAATCAGAAAAAAAAAAAAACATTAATTCATCACAACCTGTTTCAATCGCCTCCTACTGCTTCCCTTTCATCTGTGAGACGTTTTCTAACTTCCCAAACAATTAATCTCCTTTTGTTATTTCCCTTTTCTTCATGGAATCCTTCTTTCTCTTGCTAATTCATTAACATCTACGCCCCCAATCAGCCCATCCCATCCTCGTCTTGTTGTCGATGTCATTATTCCGTCAGTCATCAAATAGAGTAAATAATGAATCATTTTCCTCTATTTTC
>NC_090765.1:38960946-39010727 GCF_036898095.1 Palaemon carinicauda
AGTTTTTTTTTTTTTTTTTTTGGGGGGGGGGGGGCTGTTGTCGATTGGTGTATTACGGTAGAGCGAGGGATTCGGGTCTGATCGAACGATTGGGACATGGTAGAAAATGGTGACTAACATAAACATGGGAAATATATTCATTCGTGAAGAATTTTAATAATTTTAGAGATGTGAATTCTATTGACGCTAAGGGCAAAGGCTTAATTTTAGTGATATTAAGTTCCTAATTCATCATCATCATCATCATCTATGCCTATTGACGCTGAGGGCAAAGGCCCTAATTATTCACTTTTTATTTTTATTTAAATGTTAAATTAATACCATCCATTCCCATCCCCAATTTAAAAAAAAAATCCAATTTTTCTTTGAATAAAAATTTCTTCGTGGTTCAAGTGATCGAGAAGTCTGTAATCCACAAATATAACTGACTTTTTGGTGTCATGAATTTAGTAATATCCAAGAATACTCATTTGTTTACATAGTTACATCGTATGCTATGCATGGTGAATATGTATCCCTTACACATATACAGTACATGTATACGGACATACACTTTCACATTTTCTTTTTCCCTTGTATTTGTCAAGAATTTTCTTTTTCCGATTTCCGAGAATCATTGCTCTGGACCCTGGCATCAGTTTCCATCGCAGTAGACTTTTTTTTCCCATTTTATTCTATATTTTTTACATGCATTTATTCGTCCTAAATTCATATGCGTGTAGATACTCTCATATCTTTTTTGAGTCTTAGAACCGATTTTTTATTTCAGTTGCACTAATACCTTTATTCGAGCGTATCATCACTATTGTGTTATCAGATTCATCGTCATTGTCCACTTTCCTTTTTTTTTCTAAACCCTCCCGAGAAAATGATTATTTCGTTCTCATTGTGTATAAATTAATTGTTTCGACAACAAAAGGGCTGAAATTTAGAGTGGGGAGCCGTGTTCCCTCGAAACCTTTTTTTCATTCCCAATTAGCGGATTTTCTTTACTTTTTTATATATACGCGAGAAGCCTTTTGGATTTGATGAAGACGGACTATGCGAATTTCCTCTCGTGTGTCATCTACGCGCGAAAAGATGGCGTATTCCGGGAATTATCTTTTTTGTGTTTTTATTGATTCAGGGTTTTATATTTCTTTTGCATCGACTTCTTGGAAAACACTTTGCAGGAGTTCAGTAAAGCTACTCTATATTTTTATATAGCTTTTTTTTATAAGTCTTGCAACTAACGATTATAATCTATACTGAAAAGTAGTTACTGATATATCTGTTGCTGAGAGAGAGATGTTTGAGTGTCATTACTTTGTATTTTAATTTAGCATTTTCTTAAGCCTGACTTGGAACTAACGATTGTAATCCATACTGAAAAGTAGTTGCTGATATGTGTCTGTCTGTCTGTTGGAGAGAGAGAGAGAGAGAGAGAGAGAGAGAGAGAGAGAGAGAGAGAGAGAGAGAGAGAGAGAGAGGTTTGAGTGTCATTACTTTGTATTTTAATTTAGCATTTTCTTAAGCCTGACTTGCAACTAACAATTGTACAGTAATCTATACTGAAAAGTAGTTGCTGATATGTCTGTCTGTTGGAGAGAGAGAGAGAGAGAGAGAGAGAGAGATGAGAGAGAGAGAGAGAGAGAGAGAGAGAGAGACGTTTAAGTGTCATTGTTATCGCGAAAGGTCACCAAATACCTTTCTTGTAATTCACTTAAGCATTCAGTATCTCATTCAGGTCTGTTCCCCGAGCCGTGTGTTTCTCTCTATCCTTCTCTCAAATTCTATCTCCTCCTCCCCCTCCCCCTCTATCCCCCCTCCAAGGGTCCCGTCTTATTTCCATGCTGCTCCTCCTCCTCCTTCCATCACCGCCAATCAAACCTAGTTATCTCTAGAGCATTTTGGGCGCGCACGAGCGCACACGCTCAAATATTTATTTTCTGGTCGAGAGTAAAAGTAGTTTATGGGCTGTTTTATTTTGAACATTATTTCAGAGGAAGGGAAGTTGATATTTTGGAGTACGGCAGTTATTTTACTTGGTAGTCATTTCCGTATTTGGGAGTTTCAGACGTTATAATAATGATAATAATAATAATAATAATAATAATAATAATAATAATAATAATAATAATAGTGAATTGAGCATGGTGGGTCACACTTTTGAATATGTTTACACATTCATACAAACAATTACTGTTTACAAAATATTGTTTTTATTTTGAAAAGATATTTGATTAATTCCTGAAGAATCATCTTCAAGTCTCACTTTGTTCCGATGAGAGAGAGAGAGAGAGAGAGAGAGAGAGAGAGAGAGAGAGAGAGAGAGAGAGAGAGAGAAGGAGGATAGATAGATTGGGCCATCAGCCACAACAATAGACTGGTAATTCAAGTAGAGTAATTTCACGCAGTTCGCCCTCATGCTTGATTCTTCTCTTCCATAATAGAGAGAGAGAAAGTCTGTATTAAGCCTTATGCATAATAGCTCGAAACGGGGATGGCATCCATCACCATCTCATCCGTACGTGAAATTATTCTAAATGTTTGCTTGGGAGAAGGAAGATTGGAAACTCCAAGAAGAAGAAAAGTTTCCCTCCACTTGCAACAAACCTCCTCCTCCTCCTCCTCCTCCTCCTCCTCCTCCTCCTCCTCCTCCTCCTCCTCCTCCTCCTCCTCCTCCTCCTTTTTCCATTCACTGCGGTAACCATCCATGGCAGGGAAAATAATTCAGTGATTATCTGCTTGTCGGGAAGATTTGAATGGCAGATCATCATGGCAATTTAATCTTGGCCCCGGGAAGTTCTGCAGATGTTATGTAATTGTTTCAAAACGAGTGGTTTTATGAAATGCAAACTATGATGAACTTTGCAGTTCGAGGTTGTTAGAAGATGATGACGTTTCAATTTTTTTTTTTTTTTTTGGGGGGGGGGGAGAGACTTGCTTGGGCGGCATATGATTTTCTTCTTCCTGAAATTTAAAGATAATTTTCTTGCGGGTCGTCATGAAATAAGTGAAGGAATATATGCTCAAAACTGCTGAACTTTATTAGAACTTTATTTCTTGAGGTCGATGTAAGGTGGAATGCCATGTTTTCCAGGAAAGATATATATATATCATGGTTCCACCATGATATGAAATATGTATAAAACTATGTATATATTTTTAGATTACACAAATATACACATACCTTTTTATACAGTTTTTATATCGTTGTGGAACCTTTTTTTACCTTAATAAGGAAGTATAGTGTTGTACTTATTTGCACCATATATTGCACCATATACAGTATATATATATATATATATATATATATATATATATATATATATATATATATATATATATATATATATATATATATTGGTTGTTTCTGTGTATGTTTGAGAGAGAGTCCCATGTACTGTATACATATGCTCGGCTCTTTTCCATATCGAAGTGCGAGACTAAATTGTAATCTACTGAAAGTGGGCTGCCAGATATCTGCGAGGTCCCATCTCGACGTGAGGTTGAATTTGCATATTTTTCATATAATGCAGATTTCAGATCATATTTCCGTCATATTCGATATATGACGTGTATGGAAAATGCTTCAGAATTGCAGCTGGAATTGTGTAGTAAGGTTTGCGAATACGATAATGCATCTCGTGTTTTGAGACTTCATTGAATTATTTTTAAAGTCTTCTTGGGTTTGTGAAGTGGAAGAAAATAAGCTTGGTCTGGATATTGATATTTTAATGTGTACTTTAATAAATACAGAATCATAAATATCGTCTGTTATTGCTTCAAAATGCTAAGCTTTTAGGTGGAAAGATATATATATTTCGGGACTTATATTTCATGAGCGTCTTGGTTACCTTAGTTTAAGTGACATCAAGTTCATACATATGGCAAAACGAAATCGTCTTTATTTAGTTTTTTTTCTGTTTAAAAATAACTCATTAGGTTTTTTTTTTCAAATTATTCTGTGATTTTGTTACTCCTTTATAGAATATTTCATCTCCCTACTGCACAATTGCAGTAACTTCCGGTAACTTAAATTAAGTACTTAGGTTTGTCTTTTTTTTACATTAGTTTGTTTGACTTGGATTCATCATTAGGTAGCCTAAGTAACAAAAAATAGGTTGACCTACTGGAATATATTAAAAAAAACTTTTGTTGAATTTTGACAAGGCAATGATTCAGGCTAACACTAACAATAATAGAAATTCAAAATCTTCATTGAAATATTCGTTCTGGGCAAGCAAGCAGTACATAATTTTTATGGTTATTTTTTTTTCATTGTTTTTTTTTTTCACGATTCGCGCTGTTGCTAAAAAATTTACTTTTCAATCTAAAGTCTTTTGGTGTGTTGCAACACTTGGCTTAAAATTTATCTGCCGGATTAACTTCATCAGTCGAGTTTGGCTGTTTTCTCCTTTTATTGTGCAAGACATGATTTTGTATTTTTACAAGCTTTTCGTGTTCCCCTGCGTTCAAAAACGGTGAGGTGTTCTTGATATAGTGAAATCCTAAAAACAAGTTAATGATATTTAAACTTGAATGTTAATTGGAAACTAAACGAAACTATATTGTAGAAATTATATTTAGACTTAAATATTTATACTTGAATATTGATTGGAAATTTAACAAAACACTATTTTGGAAATATTTAGACTTGATTGTAATTGAAAACCTAACGAAACTGTATTTTGGAAATAATATTTAGACTAATATTAATTGGACACTTTAGGAAACTGTATTTTGGAAATATTTAGCCTTGAATGTAATTGAAAACTTAACGAAACTGTGTTTTGGAAATAATATTTAAACTTTAATGTCAATTGGAAACTTAAGGAAATTATTTTGAAAATAATATTTAGACGAATATTAATTGAAAACTTTACGAAACTGTATTTTAGATTTAGACTTGAATGTTATTTAAAAACTTGAAGAAACTGGAGTTTGCAAATAGATTAGGTACAAATTACCTAAAAGAACATAGTAGATAACTACGCCTCTCTCTCTCTCTCTCTCTCTCTCTCTCTCTCTCTCTCTCTCTCTCTCTCTCTCTCTCTCTCTCTCTCTAACCTTTTTACCTCTGGTCAGATGAAGAATTAGAAGAATCATAATTAGAAAAAAAAAAAAAAAGAATCCTGGTGGGTTGTGGTCACCATGTGATGTCTTTCCCTGTCCAAAATATGACGAGGGGCTCTCTGGTTGAGAGTCTTTCCAGCTGTTTCTTTTTAAGGGGAGCAACGTATTAATTGTTGTCAAATGTCATCATGAAATCGTTATAAGACTTCCCATGAACAGCTGTCTTTTTCTCAGTTCCAAACCGTAGAGATTTTTAGGGGTGTATATATATATATATATATATATATATATATATATATATATATATATATATATATATATATATATATATTATTATTATTATTAATAGTATTATAACAAACCGAGTTACAACCCTAGTAGGAGAAGCAGGATGCTATAAGCCCAAGGGCCCCAACAGTAACAAGATTAAAGTAGATCTTTCATATATAAACTGTGTGAATGTATAGCCTATATAAACACATACTGTGAGTGTGTGTGTGTGTGTGTATATATATATATATATATATATATATATATATATATATATATATATATATATATATATATATATATATATATATATTCCGTTTATAACTGCCAAAATAATTTTCTCATTAAAATATAAGCCATCAGTGTGAAAATAAAGTATCGATGATTAACCTATCCCTCTTTCTTTCAGATTCGTACCAGGCCCAAGTTCAGGCTGCTTGGCAAAAGAGCTGGAACCAGACTCAGTCGCTGTTACAAAACTTGAGGTTTCGTGAACGTGGACCGCTGAAGTCTTGGCGCCCTGAGACCATGGCTGAAGCCATACATGCTGTTCTGAAGGAGGGTCTTTCATTGTCACAGGTAAGCCACAGAGAGTTACAGGGTGTTACAAGAATTTTGGATGTCTCAAAGACTTTTTAGTCCATCCGTGGAGACTGCAGTCTATCTGCGGAGACTCCATTAATTTTGCTGTTTGGTAGAGATTTAGTTTCAAGTATTTAGAGAGTTCTTATGATCTTGAGAGAGAGAGAGAGAGAGAGAGAGAGAGAGAGAGAGAGAGAGAGAGAGAGAGAGAGAGAGAGAGAGAGAGAGAGAGAGAGAGATACTAATGATTGTTGTGTACTGTAATGAGCACAATTACAATATTTCTTTAGCTGATTGTAAAAATGGGTGAAAGAAGAGTCAGAGAAGTTAGCTAACTAACCATAATAGAGAATAATTCAGAAAATTAAGTATTAGTAAGAGTAATGTAAGGTGGGGTTTAACAAGAATTTTATTTATATAAAGGTACATTTTTCTTGTTATGGTATTTAGGGTTATAAAGAATATTATAGTGTAAGAGTACTTAATGTTTTGCTAATTTCAAAATTTTTTTATGAATTCTAATCAAGGTTAGAAATTTGATATGTATATGATTTTCTTTATCAAAACACTTTCTTTGAAAATCAAAATGAAAGACATAACTATTTCCATTACATATTCTTATGAACAACCATTGAATATTTTTGTAACAGTTTCCATAGAATAATCTAATGAAATATTTTCCACTGAATATGTTTAATTAAACCCCATTTCCACTTGACAGGCTGCAAGGAAGTACGACATCCCCTACCCAACATTTGTCCTGTACGCCAATCGAGTGCACAACCTACTGGGTCCTTCGCAGGAACCGGGCGACCTGAGGCCCAAAGGCCGCGGGAGGCCACAAAGGATCCTCTTAGGATCATGGCCCGAGGATCAAATCAAAGGAGTCATTCGCGCTGTCGTCTTCAGGGATACCTCTGTGTTCAAGGACGAGCATAAGGTGGGCGCCAAACCGAAGGTATCTATAGTGTCTTGTATTTTGCCCTTCGATCAGACATCACCCCATCCCCCCTCCATCGTCACCAGGAAAGGGATCGTCATCATTATATCTAGGAGTCTCTGTTTTCTTTTATTTTTTTGTTTGATGGTAATTCATGTAGGAATTTTATCTGTTCTTATATTGTATTCACTTTAGATACTTTATCTTCACATTATAATCTTGGAGGTACTGTTAGGATTATCTTTTTAATGGGAAGGCACCGTAAGCAATAGTATATTTCTTCATAAATGTTCAATGTTAATATTATTATAATTGATATTTGTTTCACCCAAGCTTGCTTCTTATTTTACATCGTAATCATTCTTGTAGATTTATGTAGAGTATTTCAGTTTATTTCACCTAATCCCCCACACTTCAGATCCAATATACATCACGCATGTAACATGAAATTAGTTCATAAGTGTTCACTTTTGATTCCCCTTTATATCACAATTTTAATGTATTATAGGATAAATGTTTATATGCAAAAAATATTATATACAGTACATATATATATAAATGTGTATGAATGTTCTCATCACTATTTAAGCACTTTTCAAATTCGAAATATCTTCACTTAAATGTTTACTTATATATCTTAACCTGTAGATTTTAACCACTTCAGTTATAATGAATCCTGGCATTTCCTGATTGTATAATTTTCTTCAATGAATGTTTTTTCTGTATTCTTTTATAGGAGAACAAGCATCCCCCGACTCCCAAGTTGCAACGGGTTAGTATATGCATGTACTTATTTGTACTTCAGATATATGGTGCACACTGTTGCTTGAAATAATATTTAAGCTTCAGATCTTACATTTATGTTATGGAACTTTGGTTTCAAATGCTTTTCTTTTCTCTAAAAAAGATGAGTTATTAGATAATTAGTCTTTGGTACATTTTGAAAACTAGCTTCATTTAATTTCTACAATGGAAGTGATTAAAACAATTTTTTTTTATTTTTTCCATTTGCTTTCACTAAACTTAGTTAACTTAGTGATTTTCTCTCTATTAGAAATAGTTTTATTAGCATAAAAAACAGTATGGGAAGTTCAGTCTTATATCCTAGATTTTTGGGTGAATTTGCTAGAATCTTATCATTATCTTGATAAAAATTAATCTCACTATGTTCAAGAATGCTGAAGACCTAGAGTAAATATGCATTAGTGTTTAAACTGATCTTTTTCTTCTATGATTTTGTATTCTAATTAAATGCTAATTGTAGGACTTTTTTCCTCAGGATGATCCAGCTGCTCAACTGCTGAGACCCAATGGCCCTGCATTACCTGGCACACCTGGAATTCTGCCTCTTCTCCCTCCAGGAACACCTGACAATGGCAGCTTCTCAACAGCTCCAAGTACTCCTGCACCTACTACACCAGCCCCTAACACCCCTGCCCCGAGTACCCCAGCTTCCAGTACTCCAGCACCCAATACTCCTATACCTATTACACCCATCCCAGGTGTCCAAGGACCAGGGACTTCTGCACCTGCTACCCCTATCCCAAATACCTCAGGACCAAATACTCCTACGTCCTCCACACCCGTGGCTGCACCATTGACTCCATCAGCACTGACTCCTACTCCCTCCACTCCAGCTCCTCCTACTACACCTGCACCATCTACTCCTCTTCCTATTCCTTCTACATCACCAACTGCATTGACGCCAGTATCTCAGCCATTGACCACCCCACCGACTCCTGGAACTGCAGCAACGCCAGGAAATACAGCAACATCAACTGCTGGCAGTCAGGTAGCCAGCCCAGCTTCTAATGACTCCCGCAGTGGAAGTAACTCTGCTGTGGGTTGTGCTTCTCCTTCATCAAGCAGTGCTAATGGGGCTGTTAGCCTTCAGACTCCAACATTAGTCTCTTGCCCTAAGACATCACCAGTTTTTAGTATTGCTAATACATCTGCTAACAGTAACAGCAATGTAAGCTTTTCTAGCGGTGGAGCTATGCGAGATTCAGCAGCAATTCCGGCTGAGACCTCCAAACAGCAGATGGCATCCCAGCAGCAGGCACAGCAACAACAGCAGCAGCAGCAGCAGCAGCAGCAGCAACAGCAACAACAGCAGCAGCAGCAGCAACAACAACAACAGCATCATCAACAGCAACAGCAGATGCAAAAGCAGCAAGAACTTCAGCAGCAACAGCAACAGCGTCAACAGCAACAACACCACCAACAACAGCAACACCAACAACAACAATATGCACTTCAACAATTGCAATATCAACAACAGCAGGCAAAAGCCCAGCAAATACAGCCATCTGCTCAGCGACTTCCTCAAGCAGCACCACATATGCAAATCCAGCAACAACTACAGCAACTTCAACAACCTCTTCAGCCACAACGCCACCAGCTGCCACATCATCAACAGCCCCTCCCACAGCAGCAGAAGCAAGTTCCACCCAGAGTGCCACCCCAGAGTCAGCCACAGTCCCAGCCACAGCGTCATTCGCAGGCTCCTCAAAATCATCATCGTCAGGTACAGCCCAATCAGATAGGAGGGCTACTACCTACTGGAATACCCCCCTCATTAGCTACTTCTTTAAATTCCCCTGTTCATCTAGCTCGATTATTTGGGGACACAAGTGTCCCACATCCTTTTTCTGGTCACCAATCCCAGCATCCTCAGGCCCCAATTAGTCCTTTCCACCCTGGTTTCCCCAGGCACCCACACCCATCAGCAGCCATGCAAGTGTTAAGTGCTATGAACAACTTGAGCCCTCACGGATCTCGGATGAATTCTGAAGAACCTGAGCCGTCGCCTGAAGCAATTTTGTTTAGTAAAATAACAAATCCACTTGTTAATCAAGGCCATGGTAGTGGCGAGAATAATGCGAGGCCAAGTCCAGCACATAATCAATTTGAAAACCATGGAGACCCTTCCTCGAGCCTCTCAGGATTAGTTGAACGTGCATCAATGATATATCGCGATGGTCTTGATGGTATAAAGTCTGAACCAGAACCTATTTTGAATTAGAGGATGAGTTTCCATTGGTCCCAAAAGGCAGGTTTATGAGATTTGTTAACAGACTAAACACAGATCTGACTCTGTGATTTTAAACAATTCCCAAGTTAACTGTTGTGTAACGTGAAGCTTGCGAGTGTTACAGTATACTTATATATATGTATATATTTATGCTGTATGTAACATTATGTATAGGGACCATACTCTTTATGGAACATTTTGCACTTTTTTTTCTAAACTTGTAAATAACTTATATTAGAAATGTAGCTTTGCATCACCTTTTGTCCATATCTCTTGGGCATTACCTCAAAGTGAAACTCACTCATCTGCAATGTCACTGTACAAACTGGACATGCCAATATTCCCTTTGTGTAAATAGTTATTGTGATGTGTGTGTACCTCATTGTGTCACCTAAGCACCCTTCAGTCACAACCTGAAGAAAGGAATTGTATACCTTCCACAAAAGGTATTATTATGTATTGCTTTACTTGTTAGTTCATAGATAAGGTAAAAAATTAGACCACAGTGTAGCACTTGGTGAAATAGTATTCATTTATTTTGTGAAACCGAAAAAAAATCTTTGCCTTACCCTTAAAATGTACAGAAATGGCAAAGTAGGCTAGGCCCCCTACATAATCCCAGTGTTAAGTCACTTCTGTATCCCGAAACGTTACCTTCTTGTATACCATTGCATGTGAAGGTGTAAGGAAATCTTACAAAGAGGGAGATGCAGTACTACTGATATAATTTTATGTCTGGAGAGAGAGATAAGGTGGGTTTTATACCAAATTCTGTAAGGACTTTCAGATATTGTGGTAGCAAGTGTGTTGTATTATCTACTGTAGAACATTTCATTATAGCGGTATTAAATCACAGTACTCTGATTTAAGCATGAAGGGTAATTTATATTTCCTTGTTATTGATACTTGTTGATTATGTAGGTGAAGTCCTGTATTTAGTTTCTAATTATTGAACTAAGATTTGTTGTTCTTAATTTCCAATTGACTTATAAGTATATACAATTATATAACCAAAGTATACATGATAGGCTAAGGATATTTTAATACTTAAAGAATTAAGATGTGCCCATACAATTAAGGAAGTGAAATGTTGCACCAGTCAGTGTTCCTTGCTACTCTGCTTCGCCCTATGTTAGTTTCTTGTACTGTACCAAGGACTGCGAAGTGATGGAACCCATTGGAGAGTAGAGATCCGTGTTTAAACACTGAATGACTGAATCTTAGAGTAGATGTTACCAGTATATTATGAAAAAAATGAATAAATATAGCAGCAGAGAGTCTGGTTCGGAAACACGTTTTGGTGTTTTTCCTTCCCTTTTTTCATTCTCTCTGCTTATTTTTATACTTCTGTGGACATTTTTATTTAGGATTTTTTTCTACCGTTACAGTTCCCGAGAACTCGGGAGATGTCTCTTTCTTTTATTCCTGAAACTACTACATTCCCGTTCAGATTTTCTGCTGCATGTATACCAATATCTTAATCTAGGTTTTATGTTTTTATTATAGAGCACTAAATATGCATTTCTGTAAGTATGATAACTTTATGCTGTTATTTATGTTAGTGATATCCCATAATCCTCCCACACTCCTCAGGCTGCTATTGGATTTTTTTTTTTTTTAATATTGATGATTTGCATAGTACAGTTAGTGAAAATTCCATATAAGGTTTGATAGAGTATAATTATGGATACAGACTTTTAACTAGGTCTCACATGTGTAGGACTTAATCTTTTAACATTTTTGGAATTGTTCCACACAAAAGGAAACACTGATTTTCATTAAAAAAAAAATGTAGGAAATGAAAGAAGATAATAGTAGTCTGACTAGATAATCAGAATAATGATACTGATAATAGTTTGGCCATTTGTATATATAACACTAGTGAAATTTTTGGCCATGTGACTGAAAAGGCCACGCAGCCTTTGTCACCTGTGGATGATGATGTATGTATGTGTATGTATGTATGTGCATGTATAGTAGCTTGACTGTGGTGCCTCTGAGTATCACTGCTGGGCACTGTAACTTGTCATCCAGCTCCATGTATTACTGCTGTATGCATGTTTTGTTGGTATTTGTATTGTGGTTGGTAAATATAGCTTGTCAGATCACAAATCTGCTTCAGAAAATGTAATACTGTAATTAATAAAAAGTATATATCTTTAAATCATCCCCTCAAAATCTCTCAACCCCCACCCCCCAAAAAAAATTAAAAGTGGTTCTTGCCTGTATTTGTGAAATCCATGTAGACAAGATAGACCAACTGGTAGGTTATATTTTGGCCCCAGTGCCATAGGGAGGGAAGCGCCTGTAGATGCTCTAAATAAATCAATGCTATCTCAACAAGGCTTTTATTTGAATCCTTTGTCTTATTTGTGGTATACTTTTATCAATTTATGTAAGAATGGACTTTAATAAAGCTCACATGGTATTGAAATATTTATAATGTATTAGAAAATGAAAGATAGTCATGAACTAGTGTCAGGATTTTATGCACCTTTAACAGAGTATTCATTTGCACGATCATATAGAGTATACTTCATGTAAAGATACACGCGCTCATTATATATATATATATATATATATATATATATATATATATATATATATATATATATATATATATATATATATATATATACATTATATATAATGAAACTTCCCTTTTCTTGCATCTTACGGTGCTGTCGTAAGGTGATTAAGAGTCCCAAATTAATTAATAACTGACAACATAAGAGAACAACAATTAGTTGATATTTCGACCAACAGATGGAACACCAGTCGCAAACGTTTCTGCGACTCTCATTGTTTACAACTTTACACTCCTTGAAGTTAAGTAACTGAAGTTCATAAACAAACGTTAGGACAGATCTTGGTGTACGATACTACAGTAGTTCTTTCTTGGATTGTAGTCTACATATTTCCATTTTGTGATAGAAGGATAGTGATAATATATGGACGTAATCCTGTTATATTAATGATAGAAGTTATTTTACCATGGATCCTGGTTGCTGACTATAACGCTCCTCCAAGTGTTCGGTGACAATAGGCTATACTATACATTAGTGGAAGTATTGTATTTCATGCTTGGCTATATTGTGTTCTCTGGATGTGCGTTGACAGGTAGAATCAATCTTGGGAAGTTAATTGTGCAGAACAGTAGTTACCGTAGTGCGTTTGTGTACTTCCCAAGCTATCACAAGGAACCGTATCCGTCCTAACCCAACCTGTCACAAGGGACCGTATCCGTCCTAATACAATTGGATGTGTAATGGCCGGGGAGCCGAATGCTACGTAAATAATACCTTATCCAATGATAAGGGTTAAAAATACGTAAGTACCTCTATTGATTAATATATGATTTACTAATTTCTCACACGTAGGAATCTCCTATAAGTAATAAACTAGTGCTGGTGGTTGTGGCAGGTTTAGTTTGTTTATGATAACCTCATTTATAGGTAGGCCCTATACAGGATTATCATGGGTTGACGATAAGCTAACTAGTGCAAGCATAAATTTAGTCAAGTTGTCACAAGTACAGCATGCTATAGTAGGTCTGTTCATTGTATAACCTGTACAGTTTTGTGCAGCATACTGCATATAAGGCTTGTTCTACTTGATTAATCCGAACCATTTGTTATTATTATTATTATTATTATTATTATTATTATTACTACTATTATTATTATTAGTACTACTTGCTAAGCTACAACCCTAATTGGAGAAGCAGAATGCTATAAGCCCAAGGGCTCCAACTGTGAAAATAGCCCAGTGAGGAAAGGAAATAAGGAAACTACAAGAAAAGTAAATAACAATTAAAATAGAATATCTTGAGAACATATATTTCATATATAAACTGTAAAAACTTTAAAAAACAAGAGGAAGAGAAATAAGATAGAATACTGTGTCCGATTGTACCCTCAAGCAAGAGAACTCCAAGCCAAGACAGTGGAAGGCCATGGTACAGAGGCTATGGCACTGTCCAAACCAGAGAACAATGGTTTGATTTTGGAGTGTCCTCCTCGTAGAAGAGCTGCTTACCAGGGCTAAAGAGCCTCTAATACCGTTACCAAGAGAAAAGTAGCCACTAAACAATTACATTGCAGTAGTTAACCCCTTGAGCGAGTAAGAATTGTTTGGTAATCTCAGTGTTTGCAGGTGTATGAAGACAGAGGAGAATATGTAAAGAACTGGCCAGACTATTTGGTTTAAGGTCAGGCAAAAGGAAAATGAGCCGTAACCAGGGAGAAGGATCCAATGTAGTACTGTCTGGCCAGTTAAAGGATCCAATAACTCTCTAGCGGTAGTATCTCAACGGATGGCTGGTGCCCAGGGCTGTTGGTTTTCTTTTGGTATTTCCACTTTTGCCTGTCGGTAGCCTAGTCTTTTGAATTATTCAAGGCATGGGAATTGGTTGGGTGAACCAGCTTAACTTTAATTATTGAAATGAAGACTTCACTTGATTAGCCTAGATAATAATGTGGTGGGCAAATAACACATAGCCCACCCTTGAATGGTAAGCTATACCACATGACAAAAAGGAAAAAGGGTAATCCTATTTAGTTGGTATTATTATTATTATTATTACGAGCTAAGCTACAACCTTAGTTGGAAAAGCCGCAGGCTATAAGCCTAAGGGCTTCTATGCAAAAGTAGTCCTGTGAGGAAAAAAAGCGAATAAATAACCTATATGAGAAGTAATGAACAATTAAAATAAGACTTTAAGAACGATAACAACATTAAAACATCTCTCATATATAAACTATGAAAAGAGTTATGTCAGTCTTTACACCATAAAACATATTGGCTGTGAGTTTGAATTTTTGAAGTTCTACTGATCCAATTACCTGATTAGGAAGATCAGTTCACAACTTAGTCACAGCTGGATTAAAATTTGTAGAATACTGTTTAGTATTGAGCCTCAATATGGAGAAGGCATGACTATTAGAATTAATTGTATACCTAATGGTTACGAACAGGATGGTATTTTCTGGGAAGATCTGAATGTAAATGATGGTCAGAATGAGGAAAAATCTTATGCAACATACATAACAAACTAATTGAACGATGGTGCCAAAGATTGATATCTAGATCAGGAATAGGAAATTTAGTAGTAGACCGTAAGTATCTGTCCAACAAAATAAGCTAAGAATCAACAGTTGAAGACCAGACAGGAGAACAATACTCGAAACAAGGTAGAATGAAAGAATTGAAGCACTTCAGAATAGATTGATCACTGAAAATCTTACAAGACTTTCTCTATAGGCTAAGCCAATTTTTTGTGCAATTGAAGAAGAGAGACCTAATGTGTTTCCCAAAAGTAAATTTTCTATTGAGAATCACACCATTGCAATAATTTTACCTATACAGGTATCTCTATTGTGGGACTCAGCAACCCCGGGTCTACATTCAGGAGATGGAATTGATGCATATAGAGTAGCATCATCTACATAAGCAACAAGGTTGTTTATTAGGCCAAACTGCATGTCATGTGTATATAGTATTTAAAGTAATGGGCCAAGAACACTTTCCTGAGGAACACCAGATATCACATTCCTAACTTACTATTGTGCCCATCAACAGCAACTCTTTGCGATCTATTACTTAAAAATTCAATAATGATGCCAAGAAAGACCCACCCACTCTCAACTGTTTGAGTTTGAAAACAGGGTCTCATGATTAACATGGTCAAAGGCAGCAATAAAGTTAAGATCAATCATACGAACCTCCTGATCACAATCAAGGGATTTCTGTACAGCATTGGGGATTGTAAGAATTGCATCACATGCTCCAAGCCCTTTATGAAAGCTAAATTACAAAGTAGGGAACAGATGATTACCTTCAGCAAACCTTTTAGATGTTTTGCCAGAAGACGGTTAAAAACTTTAGATAATATGGGAGTTATGGAAATTCTGTTGTAATCAGCTGGACTTGAGCTACCACAAACACATTTACAAAATGGAATAACATTACCAATTATCCAACAAGTGCTAAAAGAACTTCTTGATAACTTGCGCAAAATAACGGATAACTTTGGAGCTAAGAAATCTGCAGTCTTTATAAAAAAATCAAAGTAAAAATACAATTTGTATCTACACCTTCATAAGCATCAAGGCCCATCAATAGAGCTTTAATTTCATGAGATCGAAAAGCTAAATTAGTTACTTTAGCCTTAGGAAAATAGGAATGAGGAAGATCTGCTTACTGTCAAATGCATCAGCCAAAAGGGTTGCCTTTTCCTTTGGACTGTGAGGGACAGAGCCATTTGGCTTAAGTAAAGGAGGACGTATTGCATCTACACTAAAGAGTGCAAATTTAAGGGTACCCCACCACCTATGAACCTAGGTTGTACTAGAAAGGGTTTCTTTTATGGTTAAATTGTATTCCTTTTCAGTTGAAGCAATAACTCTCTGAGCAAAATTTCTAAGGCGAGTATAAGGTTTGGCTATGTAGTAAGAACAGGACTGCTAAACATATAGTTTTATAATGCCAATGACTAAAGGGCTAAGGTCCTGATCATTATCTTTATATGTAAATGGGTCTTGCAGACCTGTTCAGTCCTCGGTAGTTGTTTTCAACTAGTAATGAGGTTAGGTTTCAGTTTTATTTGTCTTAAGTTATGCTGTTTTTAGAGGCAATACAGTTACACATTTCATACACTCAAGTATGAAACAGCCAGATCCTTATCCCAGCTCTACTTCTGGCAATGGGGACTACCACTCAGTAAAAGTTAATTGTTTCTATGTATATACAAACCCTCGTTCTTTAATAAGAGTATGTTTTTAGCATAACTGGAACTCTGCTGTTAAAATTATAACAAGGTGTAAGTAGTTATTAGCAAATGGCTAGAAACCCCTCCCACCCTTTGTCAGCACACTTGAGTAGCCAGTAGCCACTTTATTTTCCTCTGCTAAATGGTACAGACTTTCAGTGTCCTCGACTGACTGTTTTAATCTTTTGCTTTTATTTTAGATAATTTATTGACAGATCATTGTGTGCAAGGAAGATTAAGTTAGAGCAGACTTGCATTTGTTTCTTGATAACTGTACCTGTGTGACAGTTGTCCGTGCAACCTGGCGAAATCCACATTCGTGTTCCTGTTAGACAGTAGTCCTGTTTGCTGTTTATTCCCTCAAGAGTGTTTTCTTATAATCACAAAGTATTCTTGATTGTACTATGTCT
This sequence comes from Palaemon carinicauda, assembly GCF_036898095.1. NCBI lineage: Eukaryota > Metazoa > Arthropoda > Malacostraca > Decapoda > Palaemonidae > Palaemon > Palaemon carinicauda. The sequence continues at coordinate 38,978,010 of NC_090765.1, forward strand.
GAGGAAGAATGTTTGGCTGCTGCTGAGTGTGAATGGGAAGGGTGCTTCCCTTTTTTTCTTTATAGTCTTCCCAATCCTGGAAGGCTCTTGATACATTCAGTACTGTACTGTATCATCTGGTTGTGCTGTTCTTTTATAAATCTTCCTCTTTCTCTTCAGGTGATCTTTGTGAGTGAGTTTTGTTGCCACTTATCTTCAAAGAAGTCCAGGAAGACCAATCGATAGGAACTGTATAAACTTGACTTCTTCTGCTTCTCTCCCCTGCAAGAGAGAGTACAACCATCTCGCGTCGGAGACCAAAATCCAACGTTGCCAGTCAGGGCAAGGGGCGCCAATCTCTCTTCCTCCTCGTGGATGATCATCCATTACTGTTCCTTTATGTTATTCCTATCCTGCTAGGAAAAGACCACACATAACTTCTCCAATGTACTGTACTACCTTCTACACACACTCAAGAGAATACATTACTTGGTATATGGTGCACACATCTACCTTCACTGCTCAGTCTTTTATGGAACTGAATATATGCACCCCCATGTAGGATGATAGTTGTTACCCTATTTCCCTTCCCTCTTCAGAGAGTTCCAGAGACAACAACCCAGACCCGGACGTTCATATTGTACTCTGTCCCAGTGCGACCAGTCACTTAAGAACTTTTGGGTTACACAATTTCTGGCCTGTGCTCCATTCTAGAATACTAGTGAAAGAGGAACCTGTGATCGATTTCATCGCTGGTACGGGCTACAAGATCTTCCCGTCACAACTCCCAGATTTCCTTGTAGTCTTCTCTTCATGTTTTGTCTTCATGGGAAAGATGTGATTGCATTTTTCCCCTCAAAATGCAATTCCTCTTGCTTGTTCTCCAAAAGGATTGTTTCAGTCTGAGTCGACCGCACACCGCAATCAGGAACCATACGATTGAGAATGACACTATCGGGAACTACACAATTGAGAACCGTGTGATAGAGAACTACACAATTAAGAACCCTGTGATCGGGAACTACGCAATTGAGAATCCTGTGATAGGGAACCACATATTCGGAACCTATGCTTGTTTTTCAGATGGGTGTGAATTTTGGGCCACCAAGAAACTACCTTGACCGCAAGGTTTTCCAATTCAAGGTCCTATGCTCTGGACTGACCAATTCCCTCTTAGTGTTCACTTAGCTGTTCACTCTCGTATCAGCTTGGGCTCATCCCAATGGAATCAGTATCCTTTGATACCTGGGTGACAGGTTGATCCTGTCTTCCTATCAGAAGCAAATAACTCAGCATTGAGACAGGCTCCCTGCTTTTTGCCATGATCCCCAAATTGGGAGAAGTCATGTCTCTCACCCTAGCATAGGACAGAGTATTTGGGAATGCTGATAGGTATGACAGCAGTGAAGGTCTTTCTATTAGATGACCACATCAGCAGACTCAGAAATGTAGCGCGACCTTGTTCATTGCTGGCGAGTTTATCACAGATCCCTTCATTTATGCATAAAGAGACATTGGTCAACCGCCACTGATCCTCCCATCTGATTTCAGTTGCATGAGACTATTTAGCTTAGTGGCTAAACGACAAGAACCTCGTCAAGAGAATTCGCCTGCTTATCTTTACAGACGTGTTAAAGGAGGGATGGAGTGCACATCTTAGGAATCAAACCACCTTGAAGTGTAGATCTGGTGAAAAGAAATGCATGCACATCAATTGGTCGGAAATGAAGGCAGCTCTTCTGGTACTGCAGTCATTCTAACAGTATTTGATAGGCCGCTCAGTAGCGGTGATAAGTGACGACAGTACTGTAGTGGCATACATCAAAGAGCAAGGAAACAGCACATCTGCGAGTTGGCGAAGCAGGTGCACGTTTGGTCGTTATACAACGTACAGTAGTGAACTGGACAGCAAGGTTCATTCAGAACACAAGAAATGTAAATACTAACAAGAACAGTTGCCAGGGAGAAGTCATGGGCGCAGAGTGGCTCCTTCATCCTCTAGTGGTGAAGGACTATCCCAGCCCTACCTGTAAATGTGCTGCAATGTTGTGATATCACTGTCACTTCATGGTTGGATACTATCCAGCATCTCCTCTGGGCAAAAGGCTTTTTGCAATGTACTGCATAGATGTTTAGATATCTAAGTAGATCCTTTGCTGACGTGTGCCAGGCAAAGTGGGGCATCTTCTGCGATTGGTGTTGTAGGAGGGAAACTTCTCCGGTCGGAGCCTCTCTGCAGCTACTAGCAGATTTTCTTGTACATATTTATCGGGAGAAGCTCCTTTTGGTCTCAGTGGTAAAAGGCTATTGCTTGGCTTTAAGCCAGGTCTTTAGACTGAAGGGCTTCTCAAGCGGTCCTTTAAGGCAAGCATGAAATACAGATCTGGCTCTTGAATACAGTACCTTCTCCCTCCTTGTGTTATCCTCAGAGATGCACGTAGGCAAACTTCATGGCATCATAAGTGGATGCAGCCCATCAGATCACAGCCACAAAACTTTTTCAATAATACAGGTAGACTCGAGAAGATCTACAAAATAATATATCCTTCTGGCCATGAGAAATTATGAGTATATCATGCTTCACCTGAGGATCTATAAAAATCCGCTCAAGGTTGAGCTCATACTTATGAAGGCAAGAGGGATTTATTCTAGATTAACCTTCAAGAAGAACCTGTCAGCGAGTCAAGTGTTAGAGGCTGGGGTCTGGAAACGCTGGACTACTTTCACGGCTCAACATCTGTGGTACAATATATACCTTAAGGCCTTGAAAATTTCTGGGACATGTGGTAGTTTCTCAAATAGTTGTGTAGCAAACCTACCTCCTTCATGAGACAAGCATTTTGTCTAATATAGCAGTTGCAACATGAAGTTAGGATGAGAGGTAAGAAGATCTGGCCTTTTTCTTCTTTTCTTTCCCCTCTTGGGTACAGCAGTTGTGTTGTTATTCTCTGAATTAGACGGTGATGCAAGTAAGCATCCCTACCAAGCAGTTTTTCTATATGAGTAGGTATAGAAGTATCTCTCCCATCCTCCTTATGAGGCAGAAGATACACGAATATGAGCAACCCTATTACTTTTATGTGACCACAATCTTCAGACATCATATCCTTTAAGAATAGAGAATCTTCAGTGACCACCTGTGACCGGACAGGAACCTAGCCTATCAATGAGAATCTTTTCTCTGGTGATGTGAGATGGAGAGTAAGTATTTTCACACCTCTCCATTATACTGTTCAGACATAACAGAATATTAAATCAGCCATCTCGGTTATAGGGACTTCCTTCTTCCTTCGGATAAGTCTTATATTAAAAGAAGAGGATTTGCATATACAATATGTACAGTAGGAACAAATCACCAATATTTAAGTATAATTTGTATTTTTCCTATCTATACAAAACCTGAATCCTTTAAGTTATGCTTCTTGTCTCAACTACCCTACAAGTCCTAGCCTAGCAAAGGCCAAAATGGTTATTCAGTGTGCTGGTGAGGGAGTGGATCATCCTCATCTGCCAATAACTAATGACACCTAGTTATAATTTGAACAGCAGAGTTGCAGCTACACAGGAAACATAATCCTATTAGAGGACTGAGTTTTGTATAGTTAAGAAAAATATAAATTACTCCAGGAATTTCTGATTTTTCTACAGTCCTAGATCTTTTATTGTGGAGAGTAGATGAATTGTTTCAAGACTGGTCTAGCCTGTACTTCTGTGCCTTTCTTCCATTCTCTCTGATTCAAATAGTTCTAAACGATGTCAGGATATTGTTGAACAGCAGGATAACTCGGGTAGCTCCCAATTGGCATAAAAGGGGCCAGCCGGTATGCCATTATATGGGGGCATAGGAAGAAAACCACAAAATCCTGAAGAAATTCACTGAGCTTCATATGGCAATGGAGAATGCATATACAAAATATTTTCTCAAAACTCCTACTTTCTTATTCACAGGTTAATTAGTAACAGTAGATCAATAAACCAAAAACATTGTTCCCTACAAGAAAATGCAGTATTTCTTCTGTTGTAAATTTTGATAATTTTTACATTTTAATATAAAACAAATTGTGAGCAATTAATAATAATAATAATAATAATAATAATAATAATAATAATAATAATAATAATAATAATAATAATAATAATAATAATAATAATAATAATAATAATAATAATAATTTTGTATCCTAATCATTCGTAACATGCCAACACTATGAACTACAGAACATTAGTATTGTCCCCCATTAATTTATTTATTACGTTTTCTGTCAAGTGTTGAGTCAGTCACATTTTCTTTATTCAATGGACGATGAACTTTCCTAATTTACATCTAGTCATTACAATATTTATTTTTACCTTCACACTTACAAGTAAAATTAAACTTTTAACTAGAAAGTATAGATTTGGATTTCGTTATGAAACAGAAAATACCCTAGAGTCATTTTTTGTTCTATGTGTAAAGTGAAGCTTTTTCAAACTTTTGTTAAATCAGCCATTTTTACCATCAGCCATATGTATATGCATGGGAGTAGCTGATTATATGTGAATTACTCTTATAAGAGAAGTCCGTTTTTATTCTGTCAAATGAAAAGCGGTCTCACCAGTTTGGCGCAGTTTTTTATAGATGCGTGGAGAATATCAGGAATTTTGCTAAGATTGCTAGGTGCGATTAACTGTTGAGTATATATTGATTGAGTGTAAGTTTCTTGACAGAGAAATTGTGCCATTTTCATAATCGCAAGGATAGCAATGGCATTTACATGCTTGAAGATAGTCTAGGACCGGAGTGCAATGTGGATTACCTTTATAATTTTTTTTAGTTGAAATTGATTTGTTTACACAAGGAATATAAGTAGTTAACAAAATTTGGTGGTATAAATGACCTTCACTGTTTTGATATCAGATAATATATGATAATCAATCAATCAACTCAGTTTTTAAGTATTTTTCTTATTTTAAATAATTATTAGTTGATTTCTTCAAGCTGTGTAATAATAGATTTATTTGTATTGTTAATCATTAATTTAATAGTGTTTAAGTTTTTAAGATATAAAAAAACTGTTCAAGGCCAAGGGTAGGCCTTGCAAAAATATTCATAATGTAAAAAGTGAAGAAACTTATTAAAGGCTCAGTTCGCTCTCGTTCTTTGATTTTGAGAGATCTTGGAAAAAAAATTAGAATAAAAAGATGTTTGTAAAAAACTGACTTATTTTACATGTAGTGATTAAGTTTTATATTTATCATTTAATATTTTCTTATATTTTTTTTTTTTTCATATAACCCAACAATCCATGTAATAACCATCAATGACGTAAAAGAGTTTATGTAACCACTTTATTAATATCAATAATTAGAAAAGCATCGCTTCCATTAATGGTTTAACCTAGAGGTACCTATAGAAACAAGTATAATCTTTAGTCATGATGGCAAAGTATAGACAACAAGAATTATTAAACAATAAAGTTATGGGGAAGGATTTATACAGAATAATTACTTTTGCTTCCATATTTCCATTGGAGGTCCCATGGTGGAGGCAAATATCCCGGTGGTCTGCTTCAACAGAAAGGTGAGACGTATGCCTCATGTGGTATTATAGTAAAAGAATGAAAATTCACGATATTATGGGACAAATTCTCTGGTAGGCCTATAAATGTGTATTTTTCTTTAGGTGTTATTTTAGGCATTTTGTCCTATGTGGAGAGTGTGTTATATTTGATCAGGCAGTTTTATCATGTCCTTTAGATATTCACTTAGCACATTTATTTTGTGAAAATCAGTGGTCTCGCAATTAAGATTTCTTTCCCATTCTCTACTCTTTAGTTTTACCGTCAATTTCTTGCCAAGGTATCCCTCTGACTTATATTTCTCTTTTATTAGAATAAAGTCATACCCTATCAGGAAATCGACAACGTATTTCTAAATGTTTTTTTCAGGCAGAATGATAAATTCAGATGGGAGTTTTGGATCATAGATAAGAATAATTTTAATATTGTACAGTACAACTAAGTAATATTGTTACAAAGTATAGTCACAAATATATCAATAAAAACAGAGTTATGATTTTATATACGTTAGGTAATTGATAGGAAATTAATTATTAGTATAGTATTATATTTCCTCCAGATGGCATTAGTGTGATCAGTGCACAAGGTTTACTAGTGGGTAGCTACCTGTACCAATTTTTTATTCTTTGCTTTACCTCTATTCCTGTCTTTTTCACTAGCAAATGGGCCATATGCTCCATTCACATAATCTAATTCGGTGAATAATCTATTTTACATTTTTTTCATTTACTGTTTTCAATATCATTATATCCAATCATTATATTTAGAATTTTTTACCACAAATTAATAACAGAGCCCTATTGTGTGCTGTGTTATAAAGTGTATCCACCTGTTCCTATTCCATAAATATAATCCATATAATGACATACAATATGGTAAATTGGGGTGTGGTTAAAAATAATTTGTGCAGGAAACCCTTGTGAAGTACAATCGAGCTTATTATGCTGTAGAATACTGAACACATCATCCCCTAGACTTTACCATTTTTTTTTTTCTTATTTGTGAATTTTTATATGATACTCTTTAGTCCAGGTTGCTCTATCAGATGTGTTATGTTTTGCACCGGAGAATGAATTACGTAGAATTTTATTTCTTGATAACTATTGAAATATTTATTACTTTGTTCCTTTACAAAAGTTACTTTCAAGTCATATGTTAAATGGTAAACTCTGCATTCAAGGCTAATTGCAGTTCTGTGTTTAGATGGTTATCGAAAATAGTTTTGATAAAATTAAGTATTTTCTTCAACCTCAGCAGTAAACATCCTTGTTGGAAATTCTTTCAGTAAAGTGTTATCAAAATATGTAGGTGCTTCATGCCCTTGTAAATTAGAAATTTAATTATAGTATATCTAGTTCAGTGCTTGATCAAAGTCAATTGTTTCTTTATTGGATACGCCCAACTCAATTTCGTGTTTTATTAAGGGTTGAACAAGATAGAGGCATTAGGGTGATATTCATAGTTTTGCATTTATGATATAACAGGAATATATAAATCCTCCAGAGATTCATCTGCTATTCTTTCAAATTAGGAAAAGATTTTACAATTTTACAATATTCACCTCTGGTTATCTGTGAATTTAGACGATTAACTATACTTTAAAGTGCAAAACAAATTATTCGTGTAAAAGTTTTTATTTGCAATTATTGATACACAAACGATGACTAGTATGATGCAAGAATAAGGCATATTCCCATGCAACTTTTTTTTTTTTTCGTTAGTCCCTGGATTGATTGATAACCCATTGTGTTTATGCTATTTTGGCCATGTTAAATACCTTACTTTATAAATTGTCGGAAACAAACGAGACGTTTTCTTTTGCATATGATCAACCTAGAGATTTTAACCTGATCTGGATGCGCGTGATCAGTTCACATTTTTCGTCAATTTTTAACTCATTGTAGTGAGTTCGCTGAATGAGAGGACATTCTGGACAGATTTCAATGGACTGTGGAGCCTCCTCGTCTTAAGATAGAGCGTTAGGAATCCAGGGATGGAAGTAACGGAGAATACAATGTAATGAAAAGGATGATTGAAAACTCTCGACAAAATCATACTGAGGACGGATAGCTGAGACAAGTTTATTATTATTATTATTATTATTATTATTATTATTATTATTATTATTATTATTACTTGCTAAGCTGCAACTCTAGTTGGAAAAGCAGGATGCTATAAGCCCAGGGGCTCCAACAGGGAAAATAGCCCAGTGAGGAAAGGAAACAGGGAAAAATGAAATATTTTAAGAAGAGTAACATTAAAATAAATATCGCCTATATATATGGCCGGTAGAGAAAGGGATTGAATATATAGTACAAAGATTATGCTGTTCCGCATCATAGTAACTATAGAAGGATAGTGTAGGAGAGTAAATAAGCCATCCTTATACAGGATGGTGGGGAGAAAGTGATAACAATATGTAAATCGTTATAAATAAATAAAAAAGTACACAAGGAAATAAAGAAAGGAAAAGCAAGGAAATAAAAGGGAAGACTGGTATAAAGCAGATGTAGATGGCGAAGTAGAGATTCTCATAGGGTAATATGAGAATGGGAAATATAAAGGAATTTAGTGTAAGGAAAGCTATTATAACGGAGGAGACAAGGGTCACCATGCTAGTAATGGAATGTATTTTCAAGAGATGAACGGAGAATGATTTAGACCGAAATCGGTGGGCCAGAAGAGAAAAAGACGGAGTTCTTATTTGGTGGTAGAAGGCATCGGGAAGCTAGGCCCCCCTCCCCCTCCCCCCCAAAAAGGGGGTCAAGTCTTTAGCGCAGCAAAGGAAGTAGCTTATTATATAGTAAGAGCGAGGTGGGTAGGGGAAGTATTTTAGGAAGAAGGAAATGGCTGTCACATTATGGTATCCTTTCCACAGGTACCAGAGCTTCGCACCTACTCAAAATAGTATGCCCACGAACGTCTTGAGCTGTGGAGTACCTTAGTGGGACCAGGAGCAAGTTACGATATATAGATGGAGAAATCACAGCTTCACAAGATCAGCACCAAAGAAAGTAAACCAAGTAAGTACAGTTTCTTGAAAAATAATGTAAAAAGATTTCGCTAATGAAATCTGCTGCTGGCTCAGATGGTGCTCTCTCTCTCTCTCTCTCTCTCTCTCTCTCTCTCTCTCTCTCTCTCTCTCTCTCTCTCTCTCTCTCTCTCTCTCTCTCTCTCTCTCTCTCTCTCTCTCACACATTTCCTCTGTGACGGATAGTATGACACTCAGAAGTTTGATTAAATTGTCTTGGACGTGTGTATGAAATTCGCCAGCCAACTACAATGGCAATAATGTAAATGGAACGTGTAGTATGTGCCTTTATAAGTAAATAGCAGAAAACCAATAGACGAGTGATTAATTAGTCTTATCAATACTACATTGAATAGAATTGAGTTTAACTGCTATTACGTATGATTACAATATCGTGGTATTTCTAGGTTACAATATCCCGATCTTCCCATGTGATTACGCTATACTAAGCTATGAACGCTTTAATTTAAGTCCTGCGTGAAATGAAGACCATAGAAAACGGAAGTAACGATGCATTAAAGAAAATGTTATTTTTACAAGGTGTTCGGTAAAGAAATTAAGATCGTGATCGTACGTTTTATTAAATTCCTTGTTTTATATATATTTCGGACACTCAACATTGGACTATGTGGCTCAGATTCACAAAATCATCCTTCCGTCTGTAATTCCGGCATCCTTGTCGTACAGATCTACCCTTACCCTTGACTATTATTATTATTATTATTATTATTATTATTATTATTATTATTATTATTATTATTATTATTATTATCCAAGCTACAACCGTAGTTGGAAAAGCAAGATGATATAAGCCCAAGGGCTCCATCAGGGAAAAATAGCCCAGTGAGGAAAGGAAACAAGGAAATGAATAAACGATATAAGAAGTAATAAAAAATTACAATAAAATATTAAAAAAAAAAAAAATAAAGACTTATGTCAGCTTGTTCAACGTTAAAACATGCCACCACCATCACGTAGTAGCCTACTGGATATGCGATTGGTTGTAACATTATTGTCTTTTCTATTATAAGGCTCAACGTAACACTTTATTCTAGAAGTTTAATTTGTGCTTTGGTCAAATTGCACAACAACCTTCCAAATAGACTAGTTGAATCATTAGTCTTGGTGATATTTTAGTATGTCTCATTGCACAGTTTCTAACTAATTAAACTGTTATTCAACTCAGTAATAATGTATTTTCCATTTCATTGTGTCATTTTTCTTTTATCATTAATTTTTTACTTCTTACCTTTTTCGGACAGAGTTCCTTTTTCTGTTGGTCCCCCTGTACCATTCTGCTTTGCTTGCTAAGGCTGTAGCTTGGTTAATGATAGTCATAAGGATACCCATGAAATAGGGAACCATGTAGAGACTACTTAACTAGTACAATATCCCTGTATCTCGGATGCTTTCAACTTTCGTACAGAATAATTACCCGAAAAAGTGTCTTAAAATCCCGGACTAAAAATTTTTATCTCACACGTTTTCCTGATTTTTAATAGCTACAGCACTGTTAAAACCTTAAAACCGAACTTAGCAGAAAGACTATGATTCAATACTATGTATACTATCGATCTTGTTAAAAATGATAAATTCTAAAGCTTGTTAGTTGCAATTTTCTTCCACGAAAAAAAAGATATATATGGCACAGAAAATGTTAGGAAATCTTATTTAATACTTACTTTATGAAGAAAAATTTTAAACCAAAAAAAGGTTGAGTTTTAGTTGGTACTCATACAAATTTAATATACCTTTAATTTTCTTCTGTAATAGTAAATTACAATATATCGCAACATGACTTTCAGATACAACATAAAACAAGAAGCTAAAGAATACCCTTTTACATAGCTGAGAAGGAAACTTTATTTTTCTGATGAGATGTTAACCAAGTTACTTAATATGAATGTCCTGTTTTCAAACAAATCACATTTTTTCGACTATAACGTCTTATGGAATAAGCCGGGTGTTTTGGTCAAATCTGGAATGATGACAATTTAATTCAAATTTAGCATAAACAAAATTGTCAGAATGTATATTAGTTGAGAAATACAGTTCACGCAATTTGAAAGAAAATTTGTCATTTGGGATCCATCATGAATAAAGTTTTTATGGCATCGAAATATATGAATATTAGCGACATCGATAGTAAACATTCAAAGTCTAGATTAAGAGAGAGAGAGAGAGAGAGAGAGAGAGAGAGAGAGAGAGAGAGAGAGAGAGAGAGAGAGAGAGAGAGAGAGAGCGTTCGTTAATGAGTAGGTAGTGAAGTATATTTGGATAGGGAACTAACAATTTGTTTAAAAATTACTAATATTTTTTATATCCTCACTGCAATTTTTACTCTCGTATCATAGTTAATGTGGGTGATTATACTTAATACATGAAATAATTGTGTTTTTCCTTTGACATGACAATTTATGAGGACTAGAATCTGTCATGAGAATGAAACCTGATGAATAAATTTAATTTTTTTTCCAATATTTTGACATTTTGATTGAAGGTAGTGACAGACCGCTAGGAAATCTGGAATGTTCACGACTCTCTCTCTCTCTCTCTCTCTCTCTCTCTCTCTCTCTCTCTCTCTCTCTCTCTCTCTCTCTGTTTTCAAATATGCATGTATATAAGAGTCTAGAAATATCTGACAGCTGTTTCACTATCAGAATACATAATCTGGATCAGTATTGTAACTATCAAATGCAAATTTAGGTTCATTTAATTGTAGATGGACAACATTGCTTTTGAAGAGGTAATTCATCGTAATAAGTGAAATATGTAGAATTTTCAACAAAATCCTCAATTTAAGGAAAAAAATAGTTCGGAAATCTCCTTTTTAGATGGCGCCACTAGCTTTACTAGGCAGCTAAAACAAGGATTCTAAAATCCCAAGTGAGAGGTTTCCTTTCTCCTTGTTTTCTTTTAGTTGTTGACTGGAGTAATGGAAGTCTGGGTAAGTCATTTCAAAGGTGTCAGTGGTAGTGAGTGGTCACCATCGTCTTCTAATAGGTCATAAGGTTGGTGGGTTTTTCTGTATGTGAATTATTTGTACAAGTAAGGTTCTTAGATTTTATAGAGGGGTGATCTCAAGAAATTTAGTTTAAATAGATTAATTTTATTATTGTAACTACTGGATTCGAATGTAATAGTGCCAAGTGTTAGGTATTCAAATTTGTTGTAATAGGTGTTAGAATTTATAATATATTTTCCACGTTCCTATGAAAAATTTATCGCCGTGTTATAAGGAACGCAGTTAGCTTGAGTGTTTATAAATAAATGAGAGTATTGTAACTTACTTTGATGGCTGCTATTCCGCTCCCATACAGCAGGGGAACCCCACTCTCTATAGGACCTCCACTGTCGTTTTACCTTATTTGTTCAGAGTATTTATAACTTACTTTGATGGCTGCTATTCCGCTCCCATACAGCAGGGGAACCCCACTCTCTATAGGACCTCCACTGTCGTTTTACCTTATTTGTTCAGAGTATTTAAAGTTTCATATCGCGTATTGTTCATTTACTGTTAAATCGTCTCTGTCAAAGGACTCGTGAAATAAGAAAGTCTTCAGTTTCCTCTTGAAAGCCTTAATGTTTTCAATCATTCGAATGTTTCGTGGGAGCTTATTATATAGTCTCGGGGCCGCATATTTAAAGGCTTTGGAGCCTGAAGTAAACATAAATCTAAGTTCCAACAGTTTGAAGCGGATTATGATTTAATGAAGGGCCAATTCTTATGCATTAGTTTAATGTGTTGAAATTTATACCATATTTTCAAGTTTCAATGAAAACTTTTCCTGCGTGGTACAAAGAACGCAATTTATTTAGTCTTGGGTATTTGCCTTTAAGACCGTATTATGCTCTAATCTAGCAAGCTTTGTGCAGTGGGAGTATTGTAACCAATGAGGGCTAACAGAGGTGCCATTATTGCTAGTTGAAAGCTTTCTAATCTAGGTCATTGTTTTCAGATTGCATGGTGGTGTCAAAAACGAAAAAAAGGCCGGCCTAGATTAAAGTATACTATAGCTTTAAAACCGTAGCAAATACCCATAAGTGTCATACAGTTTGTTTTCTTTAAAACACTAGTTATTCTTGGGTAAAACTGGCACCTTGTCTGTTACAATCTTATTTTTTCACTAGTTTTATGGAGCAATAGTGAATAGTTTATTTATAATGTATATCTAGTAACAAATTTTATTCTACTCTATTTTTAGTTTATAAACCCTATCAGTTATTTCGAATCTCTCTCAATTGCGAGGCAGTAGTTTGGAAAACCTACGCAGGTAATTACAGATCCTTAGCAATGGCTGTGCGATGACCTTGTTAGCAATTAACATCTATGTAACCTTAAATTAACCATATGTAACTCGATGATTGCTATTGAATGGCTTAGAAGCAAACTAGGGACAAGACAATTAAATCAGACATGATTCACATAAGCTTGGAAATTTAAAAAAAAAAAAAAATTCAAAAGTCCGTTATTTAGTTTTGGAGAGTTTTACTGAGAGTGCGATGTTTACATTTGCTTTAGGCAAGTGTTCTGTATTTTGCAGGATGTAAGTTACCTGGCCTTATTAACCAAATAAGATTTAATATTTATGCGAAAGTTCCCGGATGATTTAAGCCATAGTTCCCCCTCCGTTTCAGTTCCAGCATGACCAGTTAAGATTTCTCCAAAATGGAAGTTTAAGCTTTCTAAATTTAAATGTTTTCTTCTGTTTTGGTAAGCTTTGAAGTCCGTTCAGTATTCAAATTAGCTATTGTTGCTCACGAGTTCAAATATCCCCTGATTGGCTTTCGCTGCTCACCCATGTACCGGTTGCTAGAATAGCGGAGCAATGTTTATTTGCGAGCTTAGTGAACCACGATGGAGCAAAAAGAATTTTTGGAATGCGATATAAGCTATAGGTAATTATATTTTAAGTGGCCAACGTGGATGGCGTTCACAGCGCATCCATGTACCGCTTTCTAGAACAGGTGCAGTTAGATTGTTTGAACAAAGCTAGCCACAGCAGATTTGAACAAAGCTAGCCACAGCAGAACAAATCCCATCTTGGGGACAAGATGTGAATTGTATCTTAATTTCCCGCCACCTGCATGAACCAAGTATTTCTCGAAGTTAATTATGCATTATTGCTGCAAATCGCTTTTTTTCCTGTTTCCTAAACCAAGATTCTGGCTTTCCGCTGGGATCCCCATAATTATTGTGGAGGGGATAAGGCTAGGAAAATTCGTGTACGGGAGGCTTGTATCCAATATTCATGGATAAAAATTGTTAAAACATCGGTATAATTTTTTTTTTTTATGCATTAGGCTGAAATTAAAGTATATATACGCTCCACGGTTAGATTGAGTAGGCATGTATTATACTAAATAAATTGCGCGTCTGCTAAATGGCTTGTGCTTTCGACTTTTAAAGTTACTGATGAAATATATGGAGCGTTTATGCTATTTTAGTTTAGAGAAAATTTGTTGTTAATTATAATAGCTGATAGTTTAGGAATGTACAAGGGTTTGTTTGGTTCACTTATCACGGTAGTCACTACTAGATCTTCGCAGCATCTGTTCTTTGTACCCCTATCTGCGCCAATTTAAACTTGCTATACCTTCGTCACCTCTTCCTTTATAATCTATCTAGTATCAGCAGGTGTGATGAACGGCATCTTAGTCCCCAACGATGGTCCATTAGCTCAAACTTATGTACCCAAAGCCACCAGTGTAGCGTAGCCTGCTATTCACAATAAATTTTTACAAAGACTTGAATTTGAGTTAAACTGTTTATCCAGACTCCATGAAACCTTTACTCATACTAGAGAAATTCACATTTGTCAACACTTGTGTATTTAAAGTATTAGCTTTAAAGTTTAGTTGATGGAAAGTCATATTTTGAGTAGTTTTTAATTCTCTCTCTCTCTCTCTCTCTCTCTCTCTCTCTCTCTCTCTCTCTGCATGTTTGGCTACGTTTATTCAAACCATTCTGTAATTATAATTTCAAATTAACACTTGTATGAATTTTAATCGGCAGATAAGTAGACTATTGTTCCAATAACTTAATTACACACCAGCTTACAAGTAAACTCTAGATACGAAGCTTAAAGCTGGTAAAATAAGTTTTGTGAATAATTTTTTTCTGGCCCCTGTGAATTAGCCTTTAGTTTTATTTTTAGTTACAGCCATGAATTCTGCTTCTGCAAAGTTAAAAAGCATTCGGCTTTTAGTATAAATTTCAAAAACTAGTTTGTCTATTCATTTAGGGGGTTACAGGTCTGGTAAATAATTTCAATAAATAAAAAATGCATCAAATCAGCTTTTGGGCAAAATTGAATATTGCTTTAAGCTTGCTTTCAAATTTGAATGGTTCTTGCAGAGGAATATAGTTTAGTCTACTGTACCTCTATTCCCTCTCTTGCTGTCCAACATCTTAACTGAACAGTGCAACTGCTAGGTGAAATTTCCCATATTTGAGGGAGCTCCAAAACATTTCGCTCTAATGCGTAGGGCTATATTGACTAATTAAATTCTGATTTATCAAACTGAAGCAAATAGCCTAAATTCGATAATCAACACATTTTTCTTCTAGAACAGAACAAAAGATTGAAACCGACGGTAGAGAAGAATATTTGGCAAATTTTGTGCTTGAAAACTGCCTCAAAGCTTTTAAAGCTTATTCTGGGGTAAAGAAGCCAATATTCAAAGGGAGGGAGAGATGTTTATTTTATTTTTTTAGATTAGTTTAAGAAATTAAAAAGCCAGATATTTATAACGAAAGAGAGGAAACTTAAGGAATTAAGTGTTTAGTGGAGAAAAGTATAAATAGAGGTCGAAAACAAATATAACCTAAGTAATATACTAAATTGCACTAGCTTTCACTTGTAATTGGAAACTCTTAATTGGTAAACCGAAAATGTCATCATCTCCTCCTACGCCTATTAACGAAGTGCCTCGATTAGATTTCGCCAGTCTTCTATTTTGAGCATTTAATTCGATACTTCATTCATCATCTACTTCGCGCTTCATAGTCCTCAGCCATGTAGACCTGGGTTTTCCAAATCGTCTAGTGCCTTGGGGAACCCATCTGAACGTTTGGCGATCTATTCTCTTTGGGATTGTGAAGAGCAGGCCCAAGCCATCTCCATTTACCCCTTATAATCTCGTCCATATATGACGAGTAATCAATTAGTTTAATTTCTAATCTTATCCTGCCATTTAACTCCCAATATCCTTCTGAGGGCTTTGTTCTCAAAACTACTGATCTATTGGAAATTTTCATTCATACCATGACTCTTGTCCATATAGTAACACCGATCTCACTAAACTGATATATAGTCGGATTTTATATGAAATTTCAGGCGATTTGATTTCCAGATTTTACTTATTCTATCCATTGTATGATTTGCTTTTTTTTTCAATCTTTCATTACTCATTCTAAAGACCATATATTAGATATGTTAGTTCCTAAATTCTTAAGATTCCACATTCAATCCTTTCTCCTTCCAATGGTATTTCATCTCCCATTGCATATACTCTGTTCTCATCTATTCATCTTCAGCCCAACCTCGTGTGATATTTCATGTATTCTGGTAAGCAAGCATTGCAAATCCTGTGGTATTCTGCTAACAAGGACAGCATTATCAGCATACTCTAGGTCTGTTAATTTCCTATGACCAATCCAGTCCAATCCTTCTCCAAAACCGAAAAGATAGGCAATCAAAACCACCTCAAGATACTAGACATTTTATGGCATGTAGGCTTTAGGAAATACTGTTAGTTCAGTTGAGTATGTCATTGATAAAATTTCATACGGATTTCTTGGTTTTTTTAAGGGACTCCGTTCAAAACTAGTAATTGATATTCTGCTAGATGGTAGATTCTCAACCAGCTTGACTGGCATTATTTTGATTCGTTATGGAATGAACTTTATGAATTTTGAGCTCTGGACAGTGCCATAGGGGAAATCCAGAATTGCCTATATTAGTTTGACAGGTAGTTGTATGGGTGTGATGAAATGTGTAGCTAAAGGTTGTCTGCAGGTCAGACTGAGGTGCAATCTCGGCGTTGCCATATGAGTAACTGAACTGGAGAGAAACTTATCTGGTTTTTGGGTTTCGTTGGAAACGTATTTTGTTCAATTTGTTTCTCTTAGTTTCCAGTGTTTCCACTGGGGCTATTGTTCGTGTTTGGTATTTTTAGGTTTGTGGGATCTTACAGACGGAGAGGCTGATTGGTGAATGCTAAGCTACAATATTTACCTTCAATGGTTGCTTTAGAATAATAATTTTATTTGTGGAGTTAATTTTTTATAGGAATATTGGTGTTAACGAAAGAGTTACTTATTTTTTGGGAAGCTGTTTTAGCCAGCTACTTTAAAATTCCCTTTTATAATTCCAGGTCTAGGACGAAGTCGAGGTGCAGGATATCACACTGGTTCTTTTTGAGTCTTTAAGAATGCTTGAGAGGATGAAATCATGAGCTTGGAATATAGTTACAAGAAAACCAAATCGTAATGACCGACTTCTGAAGATGGCAGTTCTGAAAGCACACCTGTTATCTTCAGTGTAGATTTAAAATAGTCAAGATGCACTGATACCACTGGGGTTCTTTCCTGATATGTCTTGTTTCAAGTGGAAATTTAATAGTTGTATGTTTTAACAATAAACTAGTACTTATTGTTCATCGAAATAAGTTTTGTTTAACCTGTTTTTCTTGGAACCATATAAAACTTGATCAGCTCTGCAAGGCCATAGTGCAAACACCACAGAGGTCTGCACAACTTTTCATAGCACAGGTGCTGACTGGTTTTGTCAAAACAAGTTACTTTGGTTACTTTGAAATAATAATTTGCATTGCCGACAGTGGTTCACGGGTCTTGTTTCCTAATTTTCAGTAATGCTCCTAAAGTCGAAATTAAATTTATAAATGGAGTAGGTTGTAAACTAACTGAAATTATGGATTGCCATTTGATACTGTTATCAGACAGTGACAACACACCCGATGTTTTGTGATGTCAAGTTCTGAAGTTTAATTCACTCTTGAGCCTTGAGTTTTTAGTGTTTTTGCCCGGTTGTCTTGTGCTTTAAAATCTTTTTTTGGTACATTATTTCAGAGGGTGATATATGTCTGGTTAGAGCTATAAAGTTAAAAAGATTAGTAATTCAGGTGTGTATTGATGTTTCTATGATGGGTAAATGATTTAGAAAAGTGATTTGAAGACTTAGGGTTAGTTAAGATTTGTCATTTTGACCTATTATCTTATTAAAGTCTAGGATAGCTTATGAAAGAGTAGTTTAGTGTCTTGCAAAACTGAAAAGGTGGTAATATATATTGTTTTTTTTTTTTTTTTTTTTTAATCCACTAAATTTTATATAACATTGATAGACCTCTGGTTACTTTTGGTTAAGCAGTAAAGTGGTTTTTATTTAAAGAAATTTTATATATTGCATGAAAATGGAAGAAAGTAATTTATATATTGCATGAAAATGGAAGAAAGTAATTTATATACTGCATGAAAATGTTATGCAAGATGAGGTTGCTAAGAAAACTCTTCGTTAGTGAATGTCCGTTGTTATGAGTTTGCTCCCGTGTTAACTTTGTTGGGTATTAGGACGAGTCAAAATATTTTTAACGGAAGACCTCATTCAATTCTAATCAAACAAGTAGGTAATTTCTCCTTTGCATTATAATTTTATTTACTAAGACCAGTCTATTATATTCATGATAAAAAAACTAACGGACCCTTACTTAAGAACAGCTGATGGATAAAGTAAAAAGGCAAAATGAATGTAACAAGCCCAGTTGTATGAAAGTCCTCAACTATACTGCTGCAAAAAAAACGAAGTTTTCCATATTGCACTTTTCTATTTTACTATATCTAATAAAAAAGCCTACCTTAGTGGAATGATCTTTGGGCAGAGTCGCCGCCCCAATTTAATCCTAGATAAGGAACATTTAAAATGTGGGGAAATGGCATTTCATGTAGGCCTGTATATTTGGTATTAAAGGAAAGCGAAATTGAACTGAATAGCCAAACTACGTTAATGGTTATCTACTCTTATGGGTTTATGTACTTTTTTTACCGTTAAGGGGAAAATACTTGTATTTGAAACAGTGTTGAACTTTGTTATTTATATTTTTTTTTTTTCAAATTCTGACATCTAATACTCGTACGAGTTCTGAAGTCCCATTATCTTTACTGTTCAAAGATTCAGTTTGAGAAAAAATCTCTTTAAATTGACATGCTAGGCTAAATTGGGACTATTTAGAAAGCCAGTTTCCATCATGGTTTAAAAAAAAAAACAGGCACAGCAGGTAGGTTTAGACGACCTCTCCCGAATTTAAGTTGCGTTAACGTAATAAAAGTTTGTTTAATATTAGTTTCAGAAAGTAGTTAGTTAGGAAAATAAAATCTAGACTATTCTAGCCTCGGGCTGGTTTTGAGTCATTTTATCCATGTTAAGTAAAAGACCAAAGATAACTACGAAGTATGCTCTTTATTTGCATTGCGAAAGGGAAAAAATCTGTGGTAATCTTTACTCTGTATTAAAATTCTAGATCAAATTGGCTGATTTTATAAATATTAATTAATTTAATGGTCGACAAAATTAATCAATATCGATATTGAAATATTTGTAAATGGTAGTCTATCTTACGACCTATCCTTTCATCCAGACAACCTTATAATACTCCAAGTCCGGCAGTTTCCTTATGGCTTATAGGACGAGCTGGATTTATGTTGGCCATTGCATAATTCTCAAAAGTCATAGGCTATATCTTTTAAACATTAACTCCGTTCCCGCTTTCTCTCTTAACTTCTTGCCGTCGAAATTCTTAAATAAATAGCGTAGCTACTGGGTGTTCCAATATTCTATTTTGCCGTTGAATGGTTTCCAAGGCTACAATGCCGTGTTATATATCCCGAATTCCAAAATAGTCGGATTGTCACCATTTGTGTTGACGTTATCTTCGTATTGAGTCTCTCTCTCTCTCTCTCTCTCTCTCTCTCTCTCTCTCTCTCTCTCTCTCTCTCTCTCAAAAATGACCACGGCAGTCGCACCTTTACCCAATTCTCACATAACAGATAACAATTAGTTTCTAATAGAATCTAGTCTTATCAATGTTGCCTACCCGTTCTCTCTAAATAAATTAAACGCTTGATGCTGTTTTAACTTTCGTGGGTCAACAGTTCGTCGATATTTCAACAGCATATCCTTTTAAATTTAGTTGTACATTTTTTATTGGACGTTAACATGTTATAGACTGAAAGAATAGGCTATACTACTAAATCGATCAAGAATTTTTGACTTATTCTCTCTCAATCTTTTCAGTACTTAGGTATTGCACAGAAAATATCAAACCGGTTTTTTTTCCCATCGAGCACACTCGAGTCATTAATTCATCTTGGGTAGACTGGGGCAAGAGTGAGCAAGAATGAGGTTCGAGTATTATAAACATAGAAATTTACAAACTGGTGGTCGGTGATATTTGATTATGGCGTTGATATTTGGCAGTCGTATTAGTTTGTGTTGACGGTCAACTTTTGAACTGGAGCACTGGCGACGGAGTGATGGGGAATTTTCGTCGTTAGTAGTACTCGAGTTTACGTTCAAATCTTTAGCTGTATAACTAACCCCTACACATTCAGATACGGCAACTTTCCTTTATTTGAAATGTACAACCTCGTGTGCCCTTAAAGTCCATGGGAAGTCGAAAAAGATGTGGCTTAGTACAACAAATTGCACATTTGTTATTGCATGAACACTTGTACTATTGAGAGAAATTAAACCACTTGAAAACTGCAATTTCCACTTTTAACCTATTCGGTAACACTTTTTTCATATTTTGATTTTTTTTTCGAACGCAGTGACTCCTACGGGAAAGAGGTAGGCCTACAGACAAAAGAAATAAATTATTTTTTTCCTAAGTGTTTGCTCTAAAGTTGAAACTATTTCGCAATCAATCTCAAAAATATAATACGGATTATAAAGTAGGGTAAACTCGAATTTTTCGCAGTAAAATTGTATAGTTAGTCTTTTGACATATTTCTTCATCTTTACATGCTAATATTTTGCACAGAAGTATACCAAATTCCAAGGCCATGCGAGATAGAGGAAAATTATGGATTCTCTCAAATTAGCCTAAATTAATTTGTGCTATTGCGTGAATGTTTTGTTACGACCTTTATGAACACAGTGAATAGATAGATTTATTTGAGGTTTTCTGACATCTTGGCATGTAAAAATAGATTTTACCCTCTTTAATTACCATAATCATATTCAAAATGGCTTTCTAATTTTCGAATATACTGATTGCTTATCAATAGGAACATATTTAGAATGAATTAATTTCAGGCATGGAATCATTAACAACTACAGTAACCTGGATTAAATTAAACCACTTAATATCGAGATGAATTTTTAAAATTGGTTGTAATAGATGTAAGGTAACCTATGACAAACATCAAGGAGTGGATAGAAATATAACAACAATAAAAACTGCTATCACTAAAGCTCAAAATACAATCACGAACTAAGTAAGATATGTTCGGTGTCTTCATCTATCAAAGTTAACTCAAGTGCTTAAAATTCGTCTATGCGTTTAACATGGACAGAATGGTCTCACGAAAGCCTTTGTATTTCCACCTGATGACTTTCAGTAAGGCATCAGGAGCATCGTGTAAGGAATTTTTTTTTTCTATTATAACTCAAACTATCATGTTTACTATGACTATTTCTTAACCAGATTTGAGTTTGCTAATAAAACACGAAAAGGGTGATATTTAGTCTTTAACATCAAAACTACTCAAACTTTATTTACTCTGGCATCTTCCCCTTGATGGTCTTTACCCGGAATTTTATCTCAGTAGTCATCAAGAGATGCAAAATTGAAGACCTGAATCATTGTTCAAAATATTCTCCCCCTTTTATGATTTCTTGTTCGTTTAAGAACGACCATGCATCATATGAGCAGTCCACTGGTTCATGCGCTGGCAGCTCGTAATGGAAAAATGATTTCCTGATAGGCGAGTTTGTCAGATAGGAATGGCACTGCACACTCGAAGAGGTCTCGTGGTTTCTATGCAATACAACTTTCATATGGTGTGTAATCTTGATTTGGTATCACATTCACAAAGTTTATGTATAAATGTTCCGAATGGGGAGCTTCATGTTGGCTCTGTGATGCATTAAACTGTATCGAACTGTAAGGCTTTATGCGATGACAGGAGACCTATTATGTCAGTATCCTCTACTGTCACATATGTTGCCTTGTTAACTGCCTTCTTCAGTATTAGATATGTATCTTTATGTATGCTTTGTTGAATATATACCTGCTACTTCAGAGTTTCTGACGGAAAGTCAATAAAGCCCGGTTTGTTTTGATGATTTTCTAAAATGAACTTTTATTTCCAAACATAAAGATCTCCAAATTTAATGACTTTGGAATTTGCTAGATGAACATTACGGACATTAATTACGTCACTAACCAACTAACACGTTTTTGGTCGCACATTTAGTACCCATTAAAGACAACAACAGGATTGCAGTTTTACTACTTGAGAGTATCATGCCATGATGCAATATCTAAATTTGTTTCTCTTGTGATTCAGTTGATGCGTTAGAGCAAGGATCAGTCATTAAAACAGCAGTATGCATCAGGAATGGGCTTAGTTTGACTTAAAGGGCTTTTTATCATAACATGGCACTTCTAGGAAGTCCAATACGTCTAAACAGCGATACTGGGTATACTGAAAGCTTATACTTCATGATTTCACTTGAGTTGACGTCAGCATTATTGGCTACCACAAGTGACTGCTGAAACTGATTGAGGATCAATTTCACTTCAACTTCACCTGTTGCTAGATTTTCACTTACGGTCTTCACTTGTGCTGCTTTCTGAATAAGTAATTGTTACATTTTGGCCTTTCATCATTTTGATTATATTGTTCCCAACTACTTTGGCAAGGTGAAAAGTTGACTGGTGCAGATAATCCGGAAATTGTTGTATAGATGCTCATCTGTGGAAGGACACTGTTGTTCTAGGAACTAGAAAATGTTTGAAGTGTCATCCTTGAACTCTTATCCTTCGAAATTTAGTCAATTCGTTATTTCTTGTAGTGCTTGTCTTCTGAACACAATCTCATCACTTATCTGGGCAGAGATTGGTGTGGCCTGTAACCGTCTAGTTCGTTTTGTCACATTTATACCTCTACCATTTGTTAAGCCTCCTAATGTCTATAAGGATTCCATAAGATCCTTGATCCAACGCATCAATTGGATGACAGGAGAAACAAATTTAAATATTGCATCTTAGTATGATACTCTTGTTAAGAAAAACTAGAATCCTATTGTTGTCTTTAAATGGATACTAAAAGTGTAACTCAACCAAAACGTGTACGTGACGTAATTAATATCGGGAATGTTCATCTAGCACTTTCTAAAGTCTTTAAATTTTTAGGTCTTTAACTTAGGAATTAAAATGTCCATTTTAGAAAATCACCAGAACAAACTGGGTTTTGATTTACTGTCTGAAACTCTGAAGTATGCACAGAGATGTCTTACAGTTACAACCGTTTAATGTATCACAAACCCAACATGAAACTCCCCATTCGGAACATTTATGCATACTCTTTGTGAATGTGATACCAAATAGAGATTAAATACCATAGGCAAGGGTTGTATTGAAAAGAAACCACAAGGCCTCATCAAGTGTGCAGTGTCATTCCTATTGACAAACCCACCTACAAAGAAATCATAAAAAATTAAGAATATTTTGAACAGTCATTTAGGTATTCAGTCCTACCCTAGATATTGCATCTCTTGGTGAACTGTGATAGATAGAATTCCAGTTAAATGCCACCAAGGAGAAGTCATCAGTGTAGATAAAGTCAGAGGTTGAGAAGTTTTGATGTTAACGACGTGCACCTTACTTTAGTGATACAACTAAATATCACTAATTTAGTGTTTTATTAGCAAACTCAAATCTGGTTAAGAAATAGACATATCAATCATGATAGTTCGGGGTTAAAATAGAAAAAGTAAAAAGTTAAATCCTTGCATGATGCTCCCCTGATGTTTTACTGAAAGTCATCAGATGTAAATGCAAAGGCTTTCGTGAGATCCTACTGCTTATGTTAAATGCACGTACTATACTGTAGATTTTAGTGAGGAGTATCAAGCAAGCACTGAAGTTAACTTTAATAGATGAAGACACCGAACATATCTTAACTTAGTTCGTGAATGTATTTTGAGCCTTAGTGATAGTAGTTTTTATTTTAGTTATATTTATATCAGCTCCTTGCTGTTTGTCATAGGTTATCTTGTATACGTTACAACATATTTTAAAGATTTCATCTAAATATTAAGTGGTTTAAATTAATCCAGATTATTGTAGTAAAGAATTTCATGCCTGAAATTAATTCGTTCGAACTATGTAGCCATGAGAAGAGTGTGTGAAGTTGACACACACACACACACACATATATATATATATATATATATATATATATATATATATATATATATATATATATATATATATATATATATATATATGATAAATTTTGCACATTTAAACGTGTTTTTCTCATTTCAAATAAGCTATATATCTAGTACATTAAAGTCTGGATTCTCTTAACGACCTCGGGATCAGAGCCCCAGGCGAAATCACTCTAAGATTATAGTATCTGACCGGCCGGGTTTCGAACCCTGGTCCAAGAGACTTGTATGACAGTGACCTTACCACTTAGCCACGAAGGAAGATAAGAGTCAACGACAAATCGTCTGTACATATACCTGTCGAATTCAGGTGTTTTGTACTTAGAATTGAAATCAACCCATCTTCACCATCGTAGCTAATTGGTAGGTTTGTAATTTGCCATTCGATTAATGATAAATTTTGCACATTTAAGCGTGTTTTTCATATTTCAAATAAGCCATATATTTGATACACTAAAGACTGGATGCTCTTAACGACCTCGGTCGGTCAGGTACTATAGTCTTTGATTGATTTCTCCTGGGGTTCTGATCCCGAGGTTGTTAATATAATCTAAACTTTAATGTAATAGATATATGGCTTATTTGATATATCTATCTATCTATCTATCTATCTATCTATCTATCTATATATATATATATATATATATATATATTATATATATATATATATATATATAATATATATATATATATTATCGATATTTATCATTTTAATCTTTTACATAATTTAACTATGTATTTGGTAATATTGTCATGTAACAGTTAACAAGTCGTGCACGTGTTTAAGGGTATGGCTAAGGTTATGTCTGATCATTTTTTGGTGGAAGGAAAATTAGTTGTAGCAAAAGAGTGGGGGAATGGAGTAGGTGGGTGTAAAAGGGAGCTAGTGAGGGTTGAAGAGCTTATAAAGCAGGGAGTAAAAAGTAAATATCAAGAAAAGTTGAAAATGGCATATGACGAAGTGAAAGTAAGAGAAACTGGTAATTTATAGGAGTGGAAGTTAGTAAAAAAAAAATTGTTGGGATTGCAAGTGATGTGTGTGGCAAGAAGTTTTTTGGAGGCAGCATGAGGAAGGGCAGTGAATGGTGGAATGAAGGAGTGAAGGTAAAAGTGGAAGAGAAAGAGAGGGCTTTTGAAGAATGGCTGCAGAGTAATAGTATAGAGAAGTATAAAGATATAGAGAGAAAAATGTGGAAGTAAAGCCCATGGTAAGTGAGGCAAAGAGGACAGCTGACCTGAGGTGGGGTCAGGGATTGGGTCATTCATATGAAGAGAATAAGAAGTAGTTTTGGAAAGAAGTGAAGAGAGTAAAGAAGGCTGGTTCAAGAATTGAAGAGACAGTGAAAGATGGAAATGGAAGGTTGTTAAAAGGAGAGGAGGTAAGGAAAAGGTGGGCTGAGTATTTTGAAAGTTTACTGAATGTTGAGGATAATAGGGAGGCAGATATAATTGCTGTTGCAGGTGTTGAGGTGCCGGTGATGGGAGATGAGAATGAGAGAGAGATTACAAGAGAGGAAGTGAGGAGAGCACTAGATGAAACAAGAGTAGGAAAAGCATATGGTATGGATGGTGTGAGAGTAGAGATGTTGAAGGAAGGGGGTGTGACTGTACTTGAATGGTTGGTGAGATTGTTTAATGTGTTTTGTGTTGTCAATGGTACCATTAGATTGGGTTTGTGCATGTATTGTACCACTATACAAGGGTAAGGGAGATGTGCAAGAGTGTTGTAATTCAAGGGGTAATAGTTTGTTGAGTGAAGTTAGGAAAGTGTATGGTAGAGTACTGATTAATAGGATTAAGGATAAAACAGAGAATGCAATCTTAGAAGTACAGAGTGGTTTTATAAGAGGTAGGGGTTGTATGAATCAGATTTTTACAGTTAGGCAGATATGCGAGAAATATTTAGCAAAAGGTAAGGATGTGTATGTTGCGTTTATGGATCTTGAGAAGGCGTATGATAAAGTTGATAGGGAAGCAATGTGGAATGTGATGAGGTTATATGGTGTTGGTGGAAGGTTGTTGCATGCAGTGAAGTGAAAAGTTTCTACAAAGGTAGTAAAGCATGTGTTAGGATAGGAAATGAAGTGAGCGATTGGTTTCCAGTGAGAGTGGGACTGAGACTGGGATGTGTGATGTCACCGTGGTTGTTTAATTTTATGTTGGAGTGGTGAGAGAGGTGAATGCTCGAGTGCTTGGACGAGGATTAAAACTGGTAGACGAAAATGACCCTGAATGGGAGGTGTTGTTTGCGGATGATAATGTACTGGTTGCAGACGCGGAAGAGAAGCTTGGCCGATTAGTGACAGAATTTGGAAGTTTGTGTTGCTTGTTGCTTGTTTTGGGTTTAAATCAAACCCTCCACTGAAGTCGAGTGAACTACTTCTCGGGCGGGTCCATATTAATCATCTAACGAAACATTTTCATTATAACTTATACAATTCTTTTATTGTAGCATCTTCCAATTCATATGATCTTGTGAAAAGTAATGTCTTTAGTTTCTTCTTAAATTCAATTGCTCCCTTTAGGTCCTTCATTTCAGTTGGCAATTTATTATAAGGTCTAGGCGCACAGTAGCTAAAAGCCCTTTCACCAAATTTACTATTTGTTCTTGGTTCAGATAGCCTATGTTTGTCACTCATGTGTCTTATGTTAACATTTGTTTCTAGTTCTAGTTTGTTCAGGCATTCTTTTAGATATTTTGGTTCAGTATCTTAAACATTAGTAAGAGTAGCTTGTATTCAATTCTGGCGTTTACCGGCAGCCAGTGTAAGGGGTAACTCTTTCCCTATTGTGCAGTCCTTTTATTAATCTAGCGGCTCTGTTTTGTACTCTCTGTGAGAGAAGGAAGTTGGGAGTTGATGTGGGTAAGAGTAAGGTTATGAGATGTACGAGAAGGGAAGGTGGTGCGAGGTTGAATGTCATGTTGAATGGAGAATTACTTGAGGAGGTGGATCAGTTTAAATACTTGGGGTCTGTTGTTGCAGCAAATGGTGGAGTGGAAGCAGATGTACATCAGAGAGTGAATGAAGGATGCAAAGTGTTGGGGGCAGTTAAGGGAGCAGTAAAAAATAGAGGGTTGGGCATGAATGTAAAGAGAGTTCTATATGAGAAAGTGATTGTACCAACTGTGATGTATGGATCGGAGTTGTGGGGAATGAAAGTGACGGAGAGACAGAAATTGAATGTGTTTGAGATAAAAAAGGTGATGAATGCAAGAGTTGATGGGAGAAGTACAAGAGGAAGGCCAAGGTTTGGGTGGATGGATGGAGTGAAGGAAGCTCTGTGTGATAGGAGGATAGATGTGAGAGAGGCAAGAGAGCGTGCTAGAAGTAGGAATGAATGGTGAGCGATTGTGACGCAGTTCTGGTAGGCCCTGCTGCTTCCTCCGGTGCCTTGGATGACGGCGGAGATAGCAGCAGTAGGGGATTCAGCATTATGAAGCTTCATCGGTGGTGGATAATGTGGGAAGGTGGGCTGTGCCACCCTAGCAGTACCAGCCGAACTCGGTTGAGTCCCTTGTCAGGCTGGGAGGAACGTAGAGAGGAGACGTCCCCTTATTTGTTTCATTTGTTTGATGTCGGTTACCCCCGAAAATTGGGGGAAGTGCCTTGGTATATGTATGTATGTATTTGTTCTCTAGGGAAAGGCGTTTTTAGGGCTGAATTAGATCCTAAGGATGCAGCTTTTTTTTCTCAAACATCGAGAAGAGATGATATTAAGTAAAGCCGAACAGGTTCTAAGATGACTTAAAATTTCAATGGAAGTAATTTTGCCTACATTTTCGTGCGAGCAGCCTGAAGACAGGGTTATATGCAAGTTTGACATTCGTAAGTACTGTCTAGTAAGGAAAGTATCGCTAAAAATGTTATATTCTCTCAAAGTAATTAGTATGTGAAAAATTCAAGTCTGGTGAACTGGGGAATTTATATGATTATTTCCAATTAAGTAATTTTAGTCAATATTATTATGTGTGATTATTCATAAATAAGGAATCTATTTTCATCTACTTAATTATGAGGGGCCTATAAATTATCATTTGCCTTTGTACCATACTGTGAAATGAGATTTCTAACTTTTGCTTGCGGAATTATTGTAAGTTTGACAATTCATTATTTTCGTTAAGTCTTACGGGAATTTCTTCATGTTTCAACAAGCAAGCGAACCTTATTTAGCTATTCAATTGAACATGAAACATTTGGGTACATTTTTGATTCTGGAGGTTCAGATATATAAATCATAATAGTTAAAAATATCTCCTACAGAATGCATGTTTAGCTTTTTTATGTTGTAGGATTTGTTCTAAAATTTCATCTAAATGTGAAAATTATCCACAGATTGCATCCTGAAAGCTGTCATTAGCCATAATATGGGATCTACACAAAAATCACTAAATGTGTTTCTTATGACAAGATAGAAGGAAGGACCGTGTTACAGGAGTTTGGTAAGGACCAGTTGCCACGAATAGGTAATAAAACGTGCATTTTCGTAATTTTTGCCACTGGTAACATAACACAGGTTTTTGCTCCATTAGAGTTTTAAAATAATCTTGTGTGTAAAGATTAAAAGAGAATCTGATGCCTTCAATAACCTATGCATTTAGGACTCTGTGTCTCCATCATGTACGAGTTCTCATTGTTCTATCATTTGCTCAGTTAGATAATTGCTGTTATAGATTCTTATTTTTGTGTTTATTGTGATCTATCTCTCTCTCTCTCTCTCTCTCTCTCTCTCTCTCTCTCTCTCATATTCGTTCTTCCCATTATTGTTATACCTTGTGTATTTATCTCTCAAACCTCCTTCATATATGCATTCTCAATATCCTATGATTTTTTCCTGTTTAATTATCCCTGTTACACCTTGCTTACTCTCTCGTTCTTCCCCATTATTGTTATACCTTCCATTACTTGTGCATTTATTATCTCTCCTACCTCCTTCATCTATGCATTTTCAATATCCTATGATTTTTTCCTGTTTAATTATCCCTGTTACACCTTGCTTAGTCTCTTTCATATTCGTTCTTCCCCATTATTGTTATACCTTCCATTACTTGTGCATTTATTATCTCTCCTACCTCCTTCATCTATGCATTTTCAATATCCTATGATTTTTTCCTGTTTAATTATCCCTGTTACACCTTGCTTACTCTCTCGTTCTTCCCCATTATTGTTATACCTTCCATTACTTGTGCATTTATTATCTCTCCTACCTCCTTCATCTATGCATTCTCAATATCCTATAATTTTTTCCTGTTTAATTATCCCTGTTACACCTTGCTTACTCTCTCGTTCTTCCCCATTATTGTTATACCTTCCATTACTTGTGCATTTATTCTCTCTCCTAGCTCCTTCATCTATGCATTTTCAATATCCTATGATTTTTTCCTGTTTAATTATCCCTGTTACACCTTGCTTACTCTCTCGTTCTTCCCCATTATTGTTATACCTTCCATTACTTGTGCATTTATTATCTCTCCTACCTCCTTCATCTATGCATTCTCAATATCCTATAATTTTTTCCTGTTTAATTATCCCTGTTACACCTTGCTTACTCTCTCGTTCTTCCCCATTATTGTTATACCTTCCATTACTTGTGCATTTATTCTCTCTCCTAGCTCCTTCATCTATGCATTTTCAATATCCTATGATTTTTTCCTGTTTAATTATCCCTGTTACACCTTGCTTAGTCTCTCTTTCATATTCGTTCTTCCCCATTATTGTTATACCTTCCATTACTTGTGCATTTATTATCTCTCCTACCTCCTTCATCTATGCATTCTCAATATCCTATAATTTTTTCCTGTTTAATTATCCCTGTTACACCTTGCTTACTCTCTCGTTCTTCCCCATTATTGTTATACCTTCCATTACTTGTGCATTTATTATCTCTCCTACCTCCTTCATATATGGATTCTCAATATCCTATGATTTTTTCCTGTTTAATTATCCCTGTTACACCTTGCTTACTCTCTCGTTCTTCCCCATTATTGTTATACCTTCCATTACTTGTGCATTTATTATCTCTCCTACCTCCTTCATATATGGATTCTCAATATCCTATGATTTTTTCCTGTTTAATTATCCCTGTTACACCTTGCTTACTCTCTCGTTCTTCCCCATTATTGTTATACCTTCCATTACTTGTGCATTTATTATCTCTCCTACCTCCTTCATCTATGGATTCTCAATATCCTATGATTTTTTCCTGTTTAATTATCCCTGTTACACCTTGCTTACTCTCGTTCTTCCCCATTATTGTTATACCTTCCATTACTTGTGCATTTATTATCTCTCCTACCTCCTTCATCTATGGATTCTCAATATCCTATGATTTTTTCCTGTTTAATTATCCCTGTTACACCTTGCTTACTCTCTCGTTCTTCCCCATTATTGTTATACCTTCCATTACTTGTGCATTTATTATCTCTCCTACCTCCTTCATCTATGGATTCTCAATATCCTATGATTTTTTCCTGTTTAATTATCCCTGTTACACCTTGCTTACTCTCTCGTTCTTCCCCATTATTGTTATACCTTCCATTACTTGTGCATTTATTATCTCTCCTACCTCCTTCATCTATGGATTCTCAATATCCTATGATTTTTTCCTGTTTAATTATCCCTGTTACACCTTGCTTACTCTCTTTTTCATATTCGTTCTTCCCCATTATTGTTATACCTTCCATTACTTGTGCATTTATTATCTCTCCTACCTCCTTCATCTATGCATTCTCAATATCCTATGATTTTTTCCTGTTAATTTAATTATCCCTGTTACACCTTGCTTACTCTCTCGTTCTTCCCCATTATTGTTATACCTTCCATTACTTGTGCATTTATTCTCTCTCCTAGCTCCTTCATCTATGCATTTTCAATATCCTATGATTTTTTCCTGTTTAATTATCCCTGTTACACCTTGCTTAGTCTCTCTTTCATATTCGTTCTTCCCCATTATTGTTATACCTTCCATTACTTGTGCATTTATTATCTCTCCTACCTCCTTCATCTATGCATTCTCAATATCCTATAATTTTTTCCTGTTTAATTATCCCTGTTACACCTTGCTTACTCTCTCGTTCTTCCCCATTATTGTTATACCTTCCATTACTTGTGCATTTATTATCTCTCCTACCTCCTTCATCTATGGATTCTCAATATCCTATGATTTTTTCCTGTTTAATTATCCCTGTTACACCTTGCTTACTCTCTCGTTCTTCCCCATTATTGTTATACCTTCCATTACTTGTGCATTTATTATCTCTCCTACCTCCTTCATCTATGGATTCTCAATATCCTATGATTTTTTCCTGTTTAATTATCCCTGTTACACCTTGCTTACTCTCGTTCTTCCCCATTATTGTTATACCTTCCATTACTTGTGCATTTATTATCTCTCCTACCTCCTTCATCTATGGATTCTCAATATCCTATAATTTTTTCCTGTTTAATTATCCCTGCTACACGTGTCTCCCATATTCGTTTTTCTCCTTTACTGTTATAACTTAAATTGCCGCTATAGCTACTTGCCTACATTATACATGATTTCATTGTTTTATTTGTCGAGTTTAACGTTGCGGTATGAAATGCTTGATTTGTGTGGTTTTACTATATTGTATATCCTTTCGTTGTTTATATATTCCTTGTTGCCTATTCTTCACATATGATTTGTTAATGTCGTACTTTAATTACCAGGTTCTATAGTTGGCCTTTAGTTGTCTTGTCAATTTACTCTACTTTGTCCCTTGTTTATTATGACGTGGAGTCATGGGCTACTTTTTCTTCCAGTTATATATACATGTGGCGCGACTGCTACAGGTGAATACCGGAAGCACGATAGGAATTTTGAAGGAGAACTGGTGGAGGTAAATTGCAGCTAGTATACAGTATAGAAAAGGGTTCGTCTTGATGCTATCTCCCAATATGCAGAAAATAATCAGTAGCTGGTAACTGTTACTACTTTAGTCTTCCAAGTCTTCATTTTGTGCAGTTTTGTAAAATATTTGTTAGTAAATATTTTTATTTTGGTTTCAAAGAAAAAAAACTATACTGTATTTCTTCATATAAAAGTATTCCAATAAAATTTGTAGAGTATCTGTACAATTACTTTGTTTATTTAAGTGTAAAAGTATTTGTATGATATGGAAAATAATTTTCAGGGAAATGGATTTCAGCTGCCACGCCAGTAAGGCAAAAAAAAAAAAAAATCAAATTTGAATAATTATATTCTATATTTTTGTGCGTCCAGATAATTTGCTAATTTTGCCCTGGATTACCGGCAATCTTTTCTTAGTTTCTTCTTCGTCTCGGCGATCCTCATATGCACAACTCTACCTCTGAAAAAGAAAGTTTCTTCTTCGTCTCGGCGATCCTCATATGCACAACTCTACCTCTGAAAAAGAAAGTTTCTTCTTCGTCTCGGCGATCCTCATATGCACAACTCTACCTCTGAAAAAGAAAGTTTCTTCTTCGTCTCGGCGATCCTCATATGCACAACTCTACCTCTGAAAAAGAAAAAAAACAATAGCTGAGCCTACGTGGTCCCATATCTTAAGAGTCCTTTGAATATTTTCCCATGATTTTACGACGTTTACACTTTGATGAAAATATTTTGTTCACATTAAAGTAACCTTGGATATAAAAACTATTAGAAAATGGTTTACAGGGCAAAATGTGTT
>NC_090765.1:39011227-39026227 GCF_036898095.1 Palaemon carinicauda
CATTGAAACTATAGAGGTTAGTTAGCTCTTAGTCTTGGTGATATTTTAGTATGTTGATGTGTCTCATTGCACAGTTACCAATTAAACTGTTATTCAACTGGGTAATTATGTATTTTCCATTTCATTGTGTCATTTCTCTTTTTATCATTAATTGTTTACTTCTTTCTTTTTTCGGACAGAATTCCTTTTTCTGTTGGGCCCCCTTTACTATTCTGCTTTGCTTGCTAGGGCTGCAGCTTGGTTAATGATAGTCATGAGAATACCCATGAAATGGGGAACCATGTGGAGACTACTTAACTAGTGCAATATCCCTGTATCTCGGATGCTTTGAACTTTTGTACAGAATAATTACCCGAAAAAAGGTGTTTTTAAATCTCGGACTAAAATTTTTTTATCTTACACGTTTTCATGATTTTTAATAGCTACAGCACTGTTAAAACCTTAAAAACCGAACTTAGCAGAAAGACTATGATTCTATACTATGTATACTATCGATCTTGTTAAAAATGATAAATTCTAAAGCTTGTTAGTTGCAATTTTCTTCCTCGAAAAAAAAGATAGATATGGCACCAATCGAGTGATATCTGGTGAAAACTACCAGGGTCACTGAGGCAGAAAATGTTAGGAAATCTTATTTAGTACTTACTTTAAGAAGAAACATTTTAAACCAAAAAAAAGCTTGAGTTTTAGTTGGTACTCATACAAATTTAATATACCTTTAATTTTCTTCTGTAGTAGTAAATTACAATATATTGCAACATGACTTTCAGATACAACATAAAACAAGAAGCTAAAGAATACCCTTTTACATAGCTGAGAAGGAAACTTTATTTTTCTGATGAAATGTTAACCAAGTTACTTAATATGAATGTCCTGTTTTCAAACAAATCACCTTTTTTCGACTATAAGTGTCAGAAATTGAAAATTGCCAATTTTCAATCGCGAATTACTCGGTAAATATAATAGCTAGGAGTTTCATATTTGTTATAAATAGTAGCAAATTTTATGCAGAACACAGTTAACCTAAAATATTTTCGATACGATGCACAGTTTTTTGGCATGTGATGTACAAGGATAAAACCCGCGAAAAATAAAATAAAACTATTTTGTCCCAAATTGGCGCTTGGCATGTTTCTCAACTGAAAGACTCTTAGGGCCCGGCCAGACCTAGCGCGGCTAGCGGGGAGGTTAGCGGCAAGAGGTTCCAGCTGATAATTGAAACCTTAAGTATCTTATGTAGGTGGCCAGATAGGAGGCGCGAGGCTTCCCGCGACTCCTATCTGGCCACCTACATAAGATACCTAAGGTTTCAATTTGCCGCCATTACCTCTAGTCGCTAACCTCGCCGCTAGCCGCGCTTGGTCTGGCCGAGCCCTTATGGAATTAGCCGGGTGTTTTGGTCAAATGTGGAATGATGACAATTTAATTTAAATTTAGCATAAACAAAATTGTCAGAATTTATATAAGTAGAGAAATACAGTTCACGCAATTTGAAAGAAAATTTGTCATTTGGGATCCATCATGAATAGAGTTTATTAGACATCGAAATATATAGATATTGGTGACATTGATGGTAAACAATCAAAATATAGATTGAGAGAGAGAGAGAGAGAGAGAGAGAGAGAGAGAGAGAGAGAGAGAGAGCGTTAATGAGTAGGTAGTGAAATATATTTGGGTAGGGAAGTAACAATTTTAAAGAAGATTACTAATATTTCTTATATCCCCCTTGCAATTTTTACCCTCGTATCAGAATTAATGTAGGTAATTATACTTAATACATGAAAGAATTGTGTTTTTTCCTTTGACATGACAATTTATGAGGACTAGAATCTGTCATGAGAATAAAACCTGATGAATAAATTTAATTTTTTTTCCAGTATTTTGACATTTTGATTGAAGGTAGAGACTGACCGCTAGGAAATCTAGAATATTTGCGAAACAAATTTCTCTCTCTCTCCTCTCTCTCTCTCTCTCTCTCTCTCTCTCTCTCTCTCTCTCTCTCTCTCTCTCTCTCTCTCTCTCTCTCTCTCTCTCTCTCTCTCTCTCTCTTTCTGTTTTCAAATATGCATGTATATAAGAGTCTAGAAATATCTAACAGCTGTTTCACTATCAGAATACATAATCTGGATCAGTATTGTAACTATCAGATGCAAATTTAGGTTCAATTATTTGTAGATGGACAACATTGCTTTTGAAGAGGTAATTCATCGTAATAAGTGAAATATGTAGAATTTTCAACAAAATCCTCAATTTAAGGAAAAAAATAGTTCGGAAATCTCCTTGTTAGATGGCGCCACTAGCTTTACTAGGCAGGTAAAACAAGAATTCTAAAATCCCAAGTGAGAAGTTTCCTTTCTCCTTGTTTTCTTTTAGTTGTTGACTGGAGTAATGGAAGTCTTGGTAAGTCATTTCAAAAGTTTCAGTGGTAGTGAGTGGTCACCATCGTCTTCCAAAAGGTCATAAGGTTGGTGGGTGTTTCTGTATGTGAAATATTTGTTTAAGGTTCTTAGATTTTATAGAGGGGTGATCTCAAGAAATTGAGTTTAAATAGATTAATTTTATTATTGTAACTACTGGATTCGAATGCAATAGTGCCAAGTGTTAGGTATTCAAATTTGTTGTAATAGGTGTTAGAATTTATAATATATTTTCCACGTCCCTATGAAAAATTTATCGCCGTGTTATAAGGAACGCAGTTAGCTTGAGTGTTTATAAATAAAGGGGAGTATTGTAACTTACTTTGATGGCTGCTATTCCGGTCCCATACAGCAGGGGAACCCCACTCTCTACAGGACCTCCACTGTCGTTTTACCTTATTTGTTCAGAGTATTTAAAGTTTCATATCCCGTATTGTTCATTTACTGTTAAATCGTCTCTGTCAAAGGACTCATGAAATAAGAAAGTCTTCAGTTTCCTCTTGAAATCCTTAATGTCTTCAATCATTCGAATGTTTCGTGGAAGCTTATTATGTTGTCTCGGGGCCGTATATTTGAAGGCTTTGGAGCCTAAAGTAAACATAAATCTAGGTTCCAACAGTTTGAAGCTGATTATAATTTAATGAAGTGCCAATTCTTATGCATTAGTTTAATGTGTTTAAATTTATACCATATTTTAAAGTTTCAATGAAAACTTTTCCGGCGTGGTACAAAGAACGCAATTTATGTAGTCTTGGGTATATGCCTCAAGACCGTAGTATGCTCTAATCTAGCAATCTTTGCGCAGTGTGAATATTGTATCCAATGAGGGCTTACGGGGGTGCGATTAATAGTTTAGAACTTTCTAATGTAGGTACATCACCTTCATCGCAATCTCGAAAAAAGACCGGCCTAGATTAAAGCATACTATAGCTTTAAAACCGTAGCAAATACCCATAAGTGTCTCATACCGTTTCAGTTTTCTTTAAAAACATAAGTTTTTATTGGGTAAAACTGGCACCTTGTCTGTTACAATCTTATATTTTCACTAGTTTTATGGAGCAATAGTGAATAGTTTGTTATTTATAATGTATATATCTAAAAACAAATTTTATTCTACTCTATTTTCAGTTTATAAACCCTATCGGTTATTTCGAATCGCTCTCATTTGCGAGGTAGTATTTTGGAAAACCTACCACGGGTAATTACAGATCCTTAGCAATGGCTGTGCGATGACCTTGTTAGCAATTAACATCATGTAACCTTAAATTAACCATATGTAACTCGATTAATGCTATTGAATGGCTTAGAAGCAAACTAGGGACAAGACAATTAAATCAGACATGATTCACATAAGCTTGGAAATTTAAAAAAAAAATCAAGTCCGTTATTTAGTTTTGGAGAGTTTTACTGAGTGTGCGATGTTTGCATTTGTTTTAGGCTAGTGTTCTGTATTTTGCAGGATGTAAGTTACCTGGCCTTAACTAAGATTTAATATTTATGCGAAAGTTTCCGGATTTAAGCCATAGTTCCCCCTCCGTTTCAGTTCCAGCATGACCAGTTAAGATTTCTCCAAAATGGAAGTTTAAGCTTTCTAAATTTAAATGTATTTTCTTCTGTTTTGGTAAGCTTTGAAGTCCGTTCAGTATTCAAATTAGCTATTGTTGCTCACGAGTTCAAATATCCCCAGAATGACCCACTTGATTGGCTTGCGCTGCTCACCCATGTACCGCTTGCTAGAATAGCGGAGCAATGTGTATTTGCGAGCTTAGTGAACCACGATGGAGCAAAAAGAATTTTTGGAATGCGATATAAGCTATAGGTAATTATATTTTAAGTGACCAACGTGGATGGCGTTCACAGCGCATCCATGTACCGCTTTCTAGAACAGGAGCAGTTAGATTGTTTGAACAAAGCTAGCCACAGCAGATTTGAACAAAGCTAGCCACAGCAGAACAAATCCCATCTTGGGGACAAGATGTGAATTGTAACTTAATTTCCCGCCACCTGCATGAACCAAGTATTTCTCGAAGTTAATTATGCATTATTGCTGCAAATCGCTTTTTTTCCGGTGTTTCCTAAACCAAGATTCTGGCTTTCCGCTGGGATCCCCATAATTATTGTGGAGGGGATAAGGCTAGGAAAATTCGTGTACGGGAGGCTTGTATCCAATATTCATGGATAAAAATTGTTAAAACATTGGTATAATTTTTTTTCATGCATTAGGCTGAAATTAAAGTATATATACGCTCCACGGTTAGATTGAGTAGGCATGTATTATACTAAATAAATTGCGCGTCTGCTAACTGGTTTGTGCTTTCGACTTTAAAAGTTACTGATGAAATATATGGAGCGTTTATGCTATTTTAGTTTAGAGAAAATTTAATGTTAATTATAATAGTTGATAGTTTAGGAATGTACAAGGGTTTGTTTGGTTCACTTATCACGGTAGTCACTACTAGATCTTCGCAGCATCTGTTCTTTCTACCCCTATCTGCGCCAATTTAAACTTGCTATACCTTCGTCACCGCTTCCTTTATATTTTATCTAGTATCAGCAGGTGCGATGAACGGCATCTTAGTCCCCAACGATGGTCCCTTAGCTCAAACTTATGTACCCAAAGCCAGCAGTGTAGCGTAGCCTGCTATTCACAATAAATTTTTACAAAGACGTGAATTAGAGTGTAAGTGTTTATCCAGACTCCATGAAACCTTTACTCATACTAGAGAAATTCAAATTTGTCAACATTTGTGTATTTAAAGTATTAGCTTTAAAGTTTAGTTGATGGAAAGTCATATTTTGAGTAGTTTTTAATTTTCTCTCTCTCTCTCTCTCTCTCTCTCTCTCTCTCTCTCTCTCTCTCTCTCTCTCTCTCTCTCTCTCTCTCTCTCGCTCTGCATGTTTGGCTACGTTTATTCAAACCATTCTGTAATTATAATTTCAAATTAACACTTGTATGAATTTTAATCGGCAGATAAGTAGACTATTGTTCCAATAACTTAATTACACACCAGCTTACAAGTAAACTCTAGATAAGAAGCTTAAAGCTGGTAAAATAAGTTTTGTGAATAATTTTTTTTCTGGCCCCTGTGAATTAGCCTTTAGTTTTATTTTTAGTTACAGCCATGAATTCTGCTTCTGCAAAGTTAAAAAGCATTCGGCTTTTAGTATAAATTTCAAAAACTAGTTTGTCTATTCATTTAGGGGGTTACAGGTCTGGTAAATAATTTCTATAAGATTAAGAAAAAATGCATCAAATCAGCTTTTGGGCAAAATTGAATATTGCTTTAAGCTTGCTTTCAAATTTGAATGGTTCTTGCAGAGGAATATAGTTTAGTCTACTGTACCTCTATTCCCTCTCTTGCTGTCCAACATCTTAACTGAACAGTGCAACTGCTAGGTGAAATTTCCCATATTTGAGGGAGCTCCAAAACATTTCGCTCTAATGCGTAGGGCTATGTTGACTATTTAAATTCTAATTTATCAAACTGAAGCAAATGGCCTAAATTCGATAATCGACACATTTTTCTTCTTGAACAGAACAAAAGATTGAAACCGGCTGTAGAGAAGAATATTTGGCAAATTTTGTGCTTGAAAACTGCCTCAAAGCTTTTAAAGCTTACTCTGGGGTAAAGAAGCCAATATTTGAAGGGAGGGAGAGATGTTTTTATTTTTTTAGATTAGTTTAAGAAATTAAAAAGCCAGATATTTATGACGAAAGAGAGGAAACTTAAGGAATTAAGTGTTTTGTGGAGAAAAGTATAAATAGAGGTCGAAAACAAAATATAACCTAAGTAATATACTAAATTGCACTAGCTTTCACTTGTAATTGGAAACTCTTAATTGGTAAACCGAAAATGTCACCATCTCCTCCTACGCCTATTAACGAAGTGCCTCGATTAGATTTCGCCAGTCCTCTATTTTGAGT
This sequence comes from Palaemon carinicauda, assembly GCF_036898095.1. Taxonomy (NCBI): domain Eukaryota; kingdom Metazoa; phylum Arthropoda; class Malacostraca; order Decapoda; family Palaemonidae; genus Palaemon; species Palaemon carinicauda. Next base: position 39,017,570 of record NC_090765.1, read on the forward strand.
TAATTCGATACTTCATTCATCATCTACTTCGCGCTTCATAGTCCTCAGCCATGTAGACCTGGGTTTTCCAAATCGTCTAGTGCCTTGGGGAACCCATCTGAACGTTTGGCGATCTATTCTCTTTGGGATTGTGAAGAGCAGGCCCAAGCCATCTCCATTTACCCCTTATGATCTCGTCCATATATGACGAGTAATCAATTAGTTTAATTTCTAATCCTATCCTGCCATTTAACTCCCAATATCCTTCTGAGGGCTTTGTTCTCAAATCTACTGATCTATTGGAAATTTTCATTCATACCATGACTCGGGTCCATATACTAACACCAATCTCTCTAAACTGATATATAGCATGGTTTTTACATGGAATTTCAGGCGATTTGATTTCCAAATTTTACTTATCCATTGTATAATTTGCTTTTTTCAATCTTTCATTACTCATTCTAAAGATCCTATATCAGATCTTAGTTCTTACATTCTTAAATGAGTCCACATATTCAATTCTGGCAAGCAAGCATTGCAAATCCTGTGGTATTCTGCTAACAAGGACAGCATCATCAGCATACTCTAGGTCTGTTAATTTCCTATGACCAATCCAGTCCACTCCTTCTCCAAAACCGAAAAGATAGGCAATCAAAACCTCCTCAAGATACTAGACATTTTATGGCATGTAGGCTTTAGGAAATGCTGTTAGTTCAGTTGAGTATGTCATTGATAAAATTTCATACGGATTTCTTGGTCTTTTTAAGAGACTCCGTTCAAAATTAGTAATTGATATTTTGCTAGATGGTCGATTCTCAACCAGCTTGACTGGTATTAGTTTGTTTCGTTATGGAGTGAACCTTATGAATTTTGAACTCTGGACAGTGCCATAGGGGAAATCCAGAATTGCCTATATTAATTTGACAGGTAGTTGTATGGGTGGGATGAAATGTGTAGCTAAAGGTTGTCTACAGGTCAGACTGAGGTGTAATCTCGGCATTGCCATATGAGTAATTGAACTAGAGATAAACTTACTGGTTTTTGGTTTTCGTTGGAAACGGATTTTGTTCAATTTGTTTCTCTTAGTTTCCAGTGTTTCCACTGGGGCTATTGTTCGTGTTTGGTATTTTTAGGTTTGTGGGATCTTACAGACGGAGAGGCTGATTGATGAATGTTGAGCTACAATACTTACCTTCAATGGTTGCTTTAGAATAAGAATTTTATTTGTGGAGTTCATTCTTTATAGGAATATTGGTGTTGGCGAAGAAGGTACGTATGTTTTTGGGAAGCTGTTTTAGCCAGCTACTTTAAAGTTCCCTTTTATAATTCCAGGTCTAGGACGAAGTCGAGGTGCAGGATATCACACTGGTTCTTTTGGAGTCTTTAAGGATGTTTTTACCCAATGCTTGACAGGATGAAATCATGAGCTTGGAATATAGTTAAAAGAAAACCAAATCGTAATGACCGACTTCTGAAGATGGCAGTTCTGAAAGCACACCTGTTATCTTCAGTGTAGATTTAGAATAGTAAAGATGCACTGATACCATTGGAGTTCTTTCCTGATGTCTTGTTTCAAGTGGAAATGTAATAATTGTATGTTTTAACAATAAACTAGTACTTATTGTTCATCAAACTAAGTTTTGTTTAACCTGTTTTTCTTGGAACCAAATAAAACTTGATCAGCGCTGCAAGGCCATAGTGCAAACACCACAGAGGTCTGCACAACTTTTCATAGCACAGGTGCTGACTGGTTTTGTCAAAAGTTACTTTGGTTACTTTGAAATAATAATTTGCATTGCTGACAATGGTTCACGGGTCTTGTTTCCTAATTTTCTGTAATGCTCCTAAAGTCAAAATTATTAAATTCATAAATGGAGTAGGTTGTAAACTGTAACTGAAATTATGGATTGCCATTGGATACTGTTATCAGACAGTGACAATATACCCGATGTTTTGTGGTGTCAAGTTCTGAAGTTTAATTCACTCTTGAGCCTTGAGTTTTTAGTGTTTTTGCCCGGTTGTCTTGTGCTTTAAAATCTTATTCTTTGGTACATTATTTCAGAGGGTGATGTATGTCTGGATAGAGCTATAAAGTTAAATGGATTAGTAATCCAGGTCTGTATTGATGTTTCTATGATGGGTAAATGATTTAGAAAAGTGATTTGAAGACATGGTTAGTTAAGATTTGTCATTTTGACCTATTATCTTATTAAAGTCTAGGATAGCTTATGAAAGAGTAGTTTAGTGTCTTATAAAACTGAAAAAGCGGTTATATATATTGGGTTATTTTTTTTTTTAATATTCCACTAAATTTTATATAACATTGATAGACCTCTGGTTACTTTTGGTTAAGCAGTAAAGTGGTTTTTATTTAAAGAAATTTTATATACCGCATGAAAATGTAAGAAAGTAATTTATATATTGCATGAAAATGGAATAAAGTAATTTATATACAGCATGAAAATGTTATGCAAGACGAGGTTGCTAAGAAAACTCTTCGTTAGTGAATATCCATTGTTGTGAGTTTGCTCCCGTGTTAACTTTGTTGGGTATTAGGACGAGTCAGAATATTTTTAACCGTAGACCTCATTCAATTCTAATCAAACAAGTAGGTAATTTCTCCAATACATTATAATTTTATTTAATAAGACCAGTATTATATTCATAATAAAAAAAATAACGGACCCTTACTTAAGAACAGCTGATGGATAAAGTAAAAAGGCAAAATGAATGTAACAAGCCCAGTTGTATGAAAGTCCTCAATTATTCTGCTGCTGCTGCAAAAAAAAAAAAGTAACATATTGCACTTTTCTATTTTACTATATCTAATAAAAAAAACCTGCCCTAGTGGGATGATCTTTGGGCAGAGTCGCTGCCCCAATTTAATCCTAGATAAGGAACATTTAAAATGTGGGGAAATGGCATTTCACGTAGGCCTGTATATTTGGTATTAAAGGAAAGCGAAATTGAACTGAGCAGCTAAACTACGTTAATGGTTATCTACTCTTATGGGTTTATGTACTTTTTTACCGTCAAGAGGAAAATACTTGTATTCGAAAGAAATGACAGTAATGAACTTTGTTATTCATATTTTTTTTTTCAAATTCTGACATCTAATACTCGTATGAGTTCTGAAGTCCCATTATCTTTACTGTTCAAAGATTCAGTTTGAGATAAAATGTCTCTTTAAATCGACATGCTAGGCTAAATTGGGACTATTTAGAAAAAGTCAGTTAACATCATGGTTTAAAAAAAAAAGGCACAGCAGGTAGGTTTAGACGACCTCTCCCGAATTTAAGTTGCGTTAACGTAATAAAAGCTTGTTTAATATTAGTTGCAGAAAGTAAAGAAAATAAAACCTAGACTATTGTAGCCTCCGGCTGGTTTTGAGTCATTTAATCCATGTTTAGTAAAAGACCAAAGGTAACTACGAAGTATGCTCTTTATATTTGCATTACGAAAGGGAAAAAATCAGTTAAGCTTTACTCCGTACTAAAATTATAGCTCAAATTGACTGATTTTAAGAATATTAATTAATTTAATGGTCGACAAAATTAATCAATATCGATATAGAAAGATTTGTAAATGGTAGTCAATCTTATGACCTATTCTTTCATCCAGACAACCATATAATACTCCAAGTCCGGCAGTTTCCTTATGGCTTATAAGACGAGCTGGATGTATGTTGGCCATTGCATAATTCTCAACTAAGTCGTAGGCTATATCTTTAAACATTAACTCCGTTCCCGCTTTCTCTCTCAACTATTTGCCGTCGAAATTCTTAACTAAATAGCGTAGCTACTGGGAGTGCTAATATTTTATTTTGCCGTTGAATGGTTTCCAAGGCTACAGTGCTGTTATATAGCCCGAATTCCCAAATAGTCTCCGGATTGTCACCATTTGTGTGTTGACGTTTTCTTCGTTTTGAGTCTGTCTCTCTCTCTCTCTCTCTCTCTCTCTCTCTCTCTCTCTCTCTCTCTCTCTCTCTCTCTCTCTCTCTCTCTCTCTCTCTCTCTCTCAAAAATGACCACGGCAGTCGCACCTTTACCCAATTCTCACATAACAGATAACAATTAGCTTCTAATATAATCTAGTCTTATCTATGTCGCCTATCCGTTCTCAATTCATAAATTAAACGCTTGAAGCTGCCCGACCTTCGTGGGTCAACAGTTCGTCGATATTTCAACAGCATATCCTTATAAACTAAGTTTGAAACATTTGTTATTGGACGTTAACATGTTAGACTGAAAGAATAGGCTATACTACTAAATCGATCAAGATCTTTTCAGTACTTGGGTATTGCACAGAAAATATCAAACCCGTTTTTTTTTTTTTTTTTTTTTTTTCACATCGAGCACACTCGATGAGTCATTAATTTATCTTGGGTAAACTGGGGAAGAGTGAGCAAGAATGAGGTTCGAGAATTGTAAACATAGGAATTTACAAACTGGTGGTCGATGGTATTTGATTATGACGTTAATATTTGGCAGTCGTATTAGTTTGTGTTGACGGTCAACTTTTGAATTGGGGCACTGGTGAGGGGAGTGATGGGAGTTTTTCGTCGTTAGTAGCTCTTGAGTTTTCGTTCAAATCTTTAGCTGTATAACTAACCCCTACACATTCAGATGCGGCAACTTAAATTTATTTGAAATGTACAACCTCGTGTACCCCTAAAGTCCATGGGAAATCGAAAAAGATGTGGCTGAGTACAACAAATTGCAAATTTGTTATTGCATGAACACTTGTACTAATGGGACAAATTAAACCATTTGAAAACTGTAATTTCCACTTTTAACCTATTCGGTAACACTTTTTTTTTCATATTTAGATTTTTGTCGAAAGCAGTGACTCCTACGCGGGAAAGAGGTAGGCTTACAGACAAAAGAAATAAATTATTTTTTCCCAAAGTGTTTGCTCTAAAGTTGAAACTATTTCGCAATCAATCTCAAAATTATAATATGGATTATAAAATAGGGAAAATTCGAATTTTTCGCTGTAAAATTGTATAGAGTTAGTCTTGTGACATATTTCTTCATCTTTACATGCTAATATTTTGCACAGAAGACGCTTAAAATGAAGTATACCCAATTCCAAGGCCATGCGAGATAGAGGAAAATTATGGATTCTCTCAAATTAGCCTAAATTAATTTGTGCTATTGCGTGAATATTTTGTTACGACCTTTATGAACACAGTAAATATATTGATTTATTTGAGGTTTTCTGACATCTTGTCATGTGAAAATAAATTTTGCCCTCTTTAATTTTCATAATCATATTCAAAATGGCTTTCTAATTTTCGAATATACTGATTGCTTATCAATAGGAACATATTTAGAATGAATTAATTTCAGGCATGGAATCATTAACTACTACAGTAACCTGGATTAAATTAAACCACTTAATATCTAGATGATTTTTTTAAATTGGTTGTAATAGATGTAAGGTAACCTGTGACAAACATCAAGGAGCGGATAGAAATATAACGATAATAAAAACTACTATCACTAAAGCTCAAAATACATAAACGAACTAAGTAAGATATGTTCGGTGTCTTCATCTATCAAAGTTAACTCAAGTGCTTGCTTGACACTCCTCACTAAAATTCGTCTATGCGTTTAACATGGACAGTATGATCTCACGAAAGCCTTTGTATTTCCATCTGATGACTTTCAGTAAGGCATCAGGAGCATAGTGTAAGGAATTTATTTATTTTTTTATTATAGCCCAAACTATCATGTTTAATATGACTTTCTTAACCAGACTAGAGTTTGCTAATAAAACACGAAAAGGGTGATATTTATTCTTTTAACATCAAAACTACTCAAACTCTGGAATGAATTAACTAGGTGTGTAGAAGGACTGGGTAGAAGGAATTATGTAGTTGTCATGGGTGACTTAAATGCTAGAGTGGGCGCTGGAGAGGTAGAAGGTGTCATTGGGAAGTATGGCGTACCAGGTGAAAATGAGAGTGGTGAGAGACTGGTAGATGTGTGTTGAACAAGAGATGGTAATAAGTGCTAGCTTTTTTAAAAAGAAAGATAAAAATAAGTATACATGGGTAAGAGTGGCAAATGGAAGAGTAGTAGAAAGGGCATTAATGGATTGTGTTGGTAACTAAAAGAATGTTTGGAAGATTGAAAGACGTGCACGTGTTTAGGGGTATGGCTAACGGTATGTCTGATCATTTTTTGGTGGAAGGAAAATTAGTTGTAGCAAAAGAGTGGGGGAATAGAGTGGGTGGATGTAAAAGGGAGCTAGTGAGGGTTGAAGAGCTAATAAAACCGGGGGTAAAAAGTAAATATCAGGAAAGGTTGAAAATGGCATATGACGAGGTGAGAGTAAGAGAAACTGGTAATTTAGAGGAGGAGTGGAAGTTAGCAAAAGAAAATTTTGTTCGGATTGCAAGTGATGTATGTGGCAAGAAGGTGGTTGGAGGAAGCATGAGGAAGGGCAGTGAATGGTGGAATGAAGGAGTGAAGGTAAAAGTGGAAGAGAAAAAGAGGGCTTTTGAAGAATGGCTGCAGAGTAATAGTATAGAGAAGTATGAAAAATATAGAGAGAAAAAGGTGGAAGTAAAGCGCAAGGTACGTGAGGCAAAGAGGGCAGCTGACCTGAGGTGGGGTCAGGGACTGGGTCAGTCATATGAAGAGAATAAGAAGTAGTTTTGGAAAGAAGTGGAGAGAGTAAGGAAGGCCGGCGCAAGAATTGAAGAGACAGTGAAAGATGGAAATGGAAGGTTGTTAAAAGGAGAGGAGGCAAGGAAAAGGTGGGCGGAATATTTTGAAAGTTTACTGAATGTTGAGGATAATAGGGAGGCAGATATAATTGCTGTTGCAGGTGTTGAGGTGCCAGTGATGGGAGATTACAATAGAGGAAGTGAGGAGAGCACTAGATGAAACGAGAGTAGGAAAAGCATCTGGTATGGATGATGTGAAAGCTGAGATGTTAAAGGAAGGGAGTGTGACTGTACTTGAATGGTTGGTGAGATTGTTTAATATGTGTTTTGTGTTGTCAATGGTACCAGTAGATTGGGTCTGTGCATGTATTGTACCACTATATAAGGGTAAGGGAGATGTGCATGAGTGTTGTAATTCAAGAGGTATTAGTTTGTTGAGTGTAGTTGGAAAAGTGTATGGTAGAGTACTGATTAATAGGATTAAGGATAAAACAGTGAATGCAATCTTGGAAGTACAGGGTGGTTTTAGAAGAGGTAGGGGTTGTATGAATCAGATTTTTACAGTTAGGCAGATATGCGAGAAATATTTAGCAAAAGGTAAGGAAGTGTATGTTGCGTTTATGGATCTGGAGAAATTTCCTGATAGGCGAGTTTGTCAGATAGGAATGGCACTGCACACTCGAAGAGGTCTCGTGGTTTCTATGCAATACAACTCTTTCATATGGCGTGTAATCTTGATTTGGTATCACATTCACAAAGTTTATGTATAAATGTTCCGAATAGGGAGCTTCATGCTGGCTTTGTGATGCATTAAACTATGGCGAACTATAAAGGCTTTATGCGATGATAGGAGACCCATTATGTCAGTATCCTTTACTGTCACATATGTTGCCTTGTTAACTGCCTTCTTCAGTATTAGATATGTATCTCTGCATGCTTTGTAGAATATATACCTGCTGCTTCAGAGTTTCAGACGGAAAGTCAATAAAGCCCGGTTTGTTTTGATGATTTTCTAAAATGAACTTTTATTTCCAAACATAAAGATCTCCAAATTTAATTACTTTGGAAAGTGCTAGATTAACATTACAAACATTAATTACGTCACTAACCTACTAACACGTTTTTGGTCGCACATTTAGTACCCATTAAAGACTACAACAGGATTGTAGTTTTCCTACTTGACGAGAGTATCATGCCAGGATGCAATATCTAAATTTGTTTCTCTTGTGATTCAGTTGATGCGTTAGAGCAAGGATCAATCATTAAAACAGCAGTTTGCATCAGGAATTGGCTTAGTTTGACTTAAAGTGCTTTTTACCATAACATGGCTCTTCGAGGAAGTCCATTACGTCTAAATAGCGATAGTGGGTATACTGAAAGCTTGTACTTCATGATTTCACTTAAGCTGGTGTCAGCTGAAACTTATTGAGGATCAATTTCACTTCAACTTCACCTATTGCTAGATTTTCACTTAGGTCTTCACTTGTGCTGCTTTCTGAATAAGTAATTGTTACATTTTGGCCTTTCATAATTTTGGTTATATTGTTCCCAACTACTATGACAAGGTGAAAAGTTGACTGGTGCAGATAATCCGGAAATTGTTGTATAGATACTCATCTGTGGAAGGACACTGTTGTTCTAGGTACTAGAAAATGTTTGAAATGTCATCCTTGAACTCTCATCCTTCGAGATTTAGTCAATTCGTTATTTCTTTTAGTGCTTGTCTTCTGAACACAATCTCATCACTTACCTGGGCAGAGATTGGCGTGGCCTGTAACCATCTAGTTCGTTTAGTCACTTTTATACCTTTACCATTTGTTAAGCCTCCTAATGTCTTTAAGGATTCCATAAGATCCTTGATCCAACGCATCAATTGGATGACAGGAGAAACAAATTTAGATATTGCATACTAGTATGATACTCTTGAAACTAGAATCCTATTGTCTTTAAATGGATACCAAAAGTGTCCATCCATCCATATACCAAAGGCACTTCCCCCAATT
>NC_090765.1:39031227-39041227 GCF_036898095.1 Palaemon carinicauda
GTGCTAGAAATAGGAATGAATGGTGAGCGATTGTGATGCAGTTCCGGTAGGCCCTGCTGCTTCCTCCGGTGCCTTGGATGACGGCGGAGGTAGCAGCAGGGCTGTGCCACCCTACCAGTACCAGCCGAACTCGGTTGAGTCCCTTGTCAGGCTGGGAGGAACGTAGAGAGGAGACGTCCCCTTTTTTGTTTCATTTGTTTGATGTCGGTTACCCCCGAAAATTGGGGGAAGTGCCTTGGTATATATATGTATGTATTTGTTCTCTAGGGAAAGGCGTTTTTAGGGCTGAATTAAATCCTAAGGATGCAGCATTTTTTCTCAAACATCGAGAACAGATAGTATTAAGTAAAGCCGAACAGGTTCTAAGATGACTTAGAATTTCAATGGAAGTAATTTTGCCTACATTTTCGTGCGAGCAGCCTGAAGACAGGGCTATATGCAAGTTTGACATTCGTAAGTACTGTCTAGTAAGGTAAGTATCGCTAAAAATGTTATATTCACTCAAACTATTTAGTTTGTGAAAAATTCAAGTCTGGTGAACTGGGAAAGTTATATGATTATTTCCAATTAAGTAATTTTAGTCAATATTTTGTGTGATTATTGATAAATAAGGAATCTATTTTCATCTACTTAATTATGAGGGGCCTATAAATTATCAACTTGCCTTTGTACCATACTGTGAAATGAGATTTCTAACTTATTTTGCTTGCGGAATTATTGTAAATTTGACAATTAATTGTTTTTGTTGTCTTAAGGAAATTTCTTGATGTTTCAACAAGCAAGTGAACCTTGTTTAGCTATTCAATTGTAAATGAAACCTTTGGGTACATTATTGATTATGGAGGTTCAGATATATAAATCATAATAGTTAAGAATATCTACAAAATACGTATTTAGCTTTTTTATATGTTGTAGGAATTTGTTCTAGAATGTCATCTAAATGTGAAAATTATCCACAGATTGCATCCTGAAAGCTGTCATTAGCCATAATATGGGATCTACACAAAAATAACTAAATGTGTATCATATGACAAGATAGAAGCAAGGACCGTGTTACAGGAGTTTGGTAAGGACCAGTTGCCACGAATAGGTAATAATACGTGCATTTTCGTAGTTTTTGCTACTAATAACATAACACAAGTTTTTGCTCCATTAGAGTTTTAAAATAATCTTGTGTGTAGAGATTAAAAGAGAGTCTGATGCCTTCAATAACCTGTGCATTTAGAGCCCCGTGTCTCCATCATGTACAACTTGTCACTGTTCAATCATTTGCTCAGTTTACTAATTACTGTTATAGGTTCTTTATTTCTGTGTTTATTGTGAAATCTCTCTCTCTCTCTCTCTCTCTCTCTCTCTCTCTCTCTCTCTCTCTCTGTTACACCTTGCTTACTCTCTCTTTCCTATTCGTTCTTCCCCATTATTGTTATACCTTCCGTTACTTGTTTATTTATCTGTCCAACGTCCTTCATATATGCATTCTCATTATCCTGTGATATATTCCTGTTTAATTATCCCTGTTACACCTTGCTTACTCTCTTTTTCATCTTCGTTCTTCCCCATTATTGTTATACCTTCCATTACTTGTGCATTTATTGTCTCTCCTACCTCCTTCATATATGCATTCTCAATATCCTATGCTTTTTTCCTGTTTAATTATCCCTGTTACACCTTGCTTACTCTCTCTTTCCTATTCGTTCTTCCCCATTATTGTTATACCTTCCATTACTTGTGCATTTATTGTCTCTCCTACCTCCTTCATATATGCATTCTCAATATCCTATGATTTTTTCCTGTTTAATTATCCCTGTTACACCTTGCTTACTCTCTCTTTCCTATTCGTTCTTCCCCATTATTGTTATACCTTGCATTACTTGTGCTTTTATTATCTCTCCTACCTCCTTCACGTATGCATTCTCAATATCCTATGCTTTTTTCCTGTTTAATTATCCCTGTTACACCTTGCTTACTCTCTCTTTCCTATTCGTTCTTCCCCATTATTGTTATACCTTGCATTACTTGTGCTTTTATTATCTCTCCTACCTCCTTCACGTATGCATTCTCAATATCCTATGCTTTTTTCCTGTTTAATTATCCCTGTTACACCTTGCTTACTCTCTCTTTCCTATTCGTTCTTCCCCATTATTGTTATACCTTCCATTACTTGTGCATTTATTGTCTCTCCTACTTCCTTCATATATGCATTCTCAATATCCTATGATTTTTTCCTGTTTAATTATCCCTGTTACACCTTGCTTACTCTCTCTTTCCTATTCGTTCTTCCCCATTATTGTTATACCTTCCATTACTTGTGCATTTATTGTCTCTCCTACCTCCTTCATATATGCATTCTCAATATCCTATGATTTTTTCCTGTTTAATTATCCCTGTTACACCTTGCTTACTCTCTCTTTCCTATTCGTTCTTCCCCATTATTGTTATACCTTCCATTACTTGTGCATTTATTGTCTCTCCTACTTCCTTCATATATGCATTCTCAATATCCTATGATTTTTTCCTGTTTAATTATCCCTGTTACACCTTGCTTACTCTCTCTTTCCTATTCGTTCTTCCCCATTATTGTTATACCTTGCATTACTTGTGCTTTTATTATCTCTCCTACCTCCTTCATATATGCATTCTCAATATCCTATGATTTTTTCCTGTTTAATTATCCCTGTTACACCTTGCTTACTCTCTCTTTCCTATTCGTTCTTCCCCATTATTGTTATACCTTCCATTACTTGTGCATTTATTGTCTCTCCTACTTCCTTCATATATGCATTCTCAATATCCTATGATTTTTTCCTGTTTAATTATCCCTGTTACACCTTGCTTACTCTCTCTTTCCTATTCGTTCTTCCCCATTATTGTTATACCTTCCATTACTTGTGCATTTATTGTCTCTCCTACCTCCTTCATATATGCATTCTCAATATCCTATGCTTTTTTCCTGTTTAATTATCCCTGTTACACCTTGCTTACTCTCTCTTTCCTATTCCTTCTTCCCCATTATTGTTATACCTTTCGTTACTTGTGCATTTATTATCTCTCCTAGCTCCTTCATATATGCATTCTCAATATCCTATGATTTTTTCCTGTTTAATTATCCCTGTTACACCTTGCTTACTCTCTCTTTCCTATTCCTTCTTCCCCATTATTGTTATACCTTTCGTTACTTGTGCATTTATTATCTCTCCTAGCTCCTTCATATATGCATTCTCAATATCCTATGATTTTTTCCTGTTTAATTATCCCTGTTACACCTTGCTTACTCTCTCTTTCCTATTCGTTCTTCCCCATTATTGTTATACCTTCCATTACTTGTGCATTTATTGTCTCTCCTAGCTCCTTCATATATGCATTCTCAATATCCTATGATTTTTTCCTGTTTAATTATCCCTGTTACACCTTGCTTACTCTCTCTTTCCTATTCCTTCTTCCCCATTATTGTTATACCTTCCATTACTTGTGCATTTATTGTCTCTCCTACCTCCTTCATATATGCATTCTCAATATCCTATGATTTTTTCCTGTTTAATTATCCCTGTTACACCTTGCTTACTCTCTCTTTCCTATTCCTTCTTCCCCATTATTGTTATACCTTCCATTACTTGTGCATTTATTGTCTCTCCTACCTCCTTCATATATGCATTCTCAATATCCTATGATTTTTTCCTGTTTAATTATCCCTGTTACACCTTGCTTACTCTCTCTTTCCTATTCCTTCTTCCCCATTATTTTTATACCTTCCATTACTTGTGCATTTATTGTCTCTCCTACCTCCTTCATATATGCATTCTCAATATCCTATGATTTTTTCCTGTTTAATTATCCCTGTTACACCTTGCTTACTCTCTCTTTCCTATTCCTTCTTCCCCATTATTGTTATACCTTTCGTTACTTGTGCATTTATTATCTCTCCTAGCTCCTTCATATATGCATTCTCAATATCCTATGATTTTTTCCTGTTTAATTATCCCTGTTACACCTTGCTTACTCTCTCTTTCCTATTCCTTCTTCCCCATTATTGTTATACCTTTCTTTACTTGTGCATTTATTATCTCTCCTAGCTCCTTCATATATGCATTCTCAATATCCTATGCTTTTTTCCTGTTTAATTATCCCTGTTACACCTTGCTTACTCTCTCTTTCCTATTCGTTCTTCCCCATTATTGTTATACCTTCCGTTACTTGTGCATTTATTATCTCTCCTAGCTCCTTCATGTATGCATTCGCAATATCCTATGCCTTTTTCCTGTTTAATTATCCCTGTTACACCTTGCTTACTCTCTCTTTCATATTCGTTCTTCCCCATTATTGTTATACCTTGCATTACTTGTGCTTTTATTATCTCTCCTACCTCCTTCATATATGCATTCTCAATATCCTATGATTTTTTCCTGTTTAATTATCCCTGTTACACCTTGCTTACTCTCTCTTTCATATTCGTTCTTCCCCATTATTGTTATACCTTGCATTACTTGTGCTTTTATTATCTCTCCTACCTCCTTCATATATGCATTCTCAATATCCTATGCTTTTTTCCTGTTTAATTATCCCTGTTACACCTTGCTTACTCTCTCTTTCATATTCGTTCTTCCCCATTCTTGTCATACCTTGCATTACTTGTGCATTTATTATCTTTCCTAGCTCCTTCATACATGCATTCTCAATATCCTATGATTTTTCCTGTTTAATTATCCCTGTTACACCTTGCTTAGTCTCTCTTTCATATTCGTTCTTCCCCATTCTTGTCATACCTCGCATTACTTGTGCATTTATTCTCTCTCCTAGCTCCTTCATCTATGCATTCTCAATATCCTATGATTTTTTCCTGTTTAATTATCCCTGTTACACCTTGCTTAGTCTCTCTTTCATATTCGTTCTTCCCCGTTCTTGTTATACCTTCCATTACTTGTGCATTTATTATCTCTCCTAGCTCCTTCATCTAAGCATTTTCAATATCCTTTGATTTTTACCTGTTTAATTATCCCTGTTACACCTTGCTTACTCTCGTTTTCATCTTCGTTAATCCCCATTATTGTTAAACCTTCCATTACTTGTGCATTTATTATCTCTCCTAGCTCCTCCATCTAAGCATTTTCAATATCCTTTGATTTTTACCTGTTTAATTATCCCTGTTACACCTTGCTTACTCTCTTTTTCATCTTCGTTAATCCCCATTATTGTTATACCTTCCATTACTTGTGCATTTATTATCTTTCCTAGCTCCTTCATATATGCATTCTCAATATCCTATGATTTTTTCCTGTTTAATTATCCCTGTTACACCTTGCTTAGTCTCTCTTTCATATTCGTTCTTCCCCATTCTTGTCATACCTCGCATTACTTGTGCATTTATTCTCTCTCCTAGCTCCTTCATCTATGCATTCTCAATATCCTATGATTTTTTCCTGTTTAATTATCCCTGTTACACCTTGCTTAGTCTCTCTTTCATATTCGTTCTTCCCCATTATTGTTTTACCTTCCATTACTTGTGCATTTATTATCTCTCCTACCTCCTTCATACATGCATTCTCAATATCCTATGATTTTTTCCTGTTTTATTATCCCTGTTACACCTTGCTTAGTCTCTCTTTCATATTCGTTCTTCCCCATTCTTGTCATACCTTGCATTACTTGTGCATTTATTATCTTTCCTACCTCCTTCATACATGCATTCTCAATATCCTATGATTTTTTCCTGTTTAATTATCCCTGTTACACCTTGCTTAGTCTCTGTTTCATATTTGTTCTTCCCCATTCTTGTAATACTTCGCATTACTTGTGCATTTATTATCTTTCCTACCTCCTTCATACATGCATTTTCAATATCCTATGATTTTTTCCTGTTTAATTATCCCTGTAACATCTTGCTTACTCTCTCTTTCATATTTGTTCTTCCCCATTATTGTTAAACCTTCCATTACTTGTGCATTTATTATCTCTCCTAGCTCCTCCATCTAAGCATTTTCAATATCCTTTTATTTTTACCTGTTTAATTATCCCTGTTACACCTTGCTTACTCTCTTTTTCATCTTCGTTAATCCCCATTATTGTTATACCTTCCATTACTTGTGCATTTATTATCTCTCCTAGCTCCTTCATCTAAGCATTTTCAATATCCTTTGATTTTTACCTGTTTAATTATCCCTGTTACACCTTGCTTAATCTCGTTTTCATCTTCGTTAATCCCCATTATTGTTAAACCTTCCATTACTTGTGCATTTATTATCTCTCCTAGCTCCTCCATCTAAGCATTTTCAATATCCTTTGATTTTTACCTGTTTAATTATCCCTGTTACACCTTGCTTAATCTCGTTTTCATCTTCGTTAATCCCCATTATTGTTAAACCTTCCATTACTTGTGCATTTATTATCTCTCCTAGCTCCTTCATCTGAGCATTTTCAATATCCTATGATTTTTTCCTGTTTAATTATCCCTGTTACACCTAGCTTACTCTCTTTTTCATCTTCGTTAATCCCCATTATTGTTAAACCTTCCATTACTTGTGCATTTATTATCTCTCCTAGCTCCTTCATCTGAGCATTTTCAATATCCTATGATTTTCTCCTGTTTAATTATCCCTGTTACACCTTGCTTACTCTCTCGTTCTTCCCCATTATTGTTATACCTTCCATTATTGTGCATTTATTATCTCTCCTAGCTCCTTCATACATGCATTCTCAATATCCTATGATTTTTTCCAGTTTAATTATCCCTGTTACTCCTTGCTTAGTCTCTCGTTCTTCCCCATTCTTGTTATACCTTGCATTACTTGTGCATTTATTATCTCTCCTAGCTCCTTCATACATGCATTCTCAATATCCTATGATTTTTTTCTGTTTAATTATCCCTGTAACTCCTTGCTTACTCTCTCGTTCTTCCCCATTCTTGTTATACCTTGCATTACTTGTGCATTTATTATCTCTCCTAGCTCCTTCATACATGCATTCTCAATATCCTATGATTTTTTTCTGTTTAATTATCCCTGTTACTCCTTGCTTACTCTCTCGTTCTTCCCCATTCTTGTTATACCTTGCACTATTTGTGCATTTATTATCTCTCCTAGCTCCTTCATACATGCATTCTCAATATCCTATGATTTTTTTCTGTTTAATTATCCCTGTTACTCCTTGCTTACTCTCTCGTTCTTCCCCATTCTTGTTATACCTTGCATTATTTGTGCATTTATTATCTCTCCTAGCTCCTTCATACATGCATTCTCAATATCCTATGATTTTTTTCTGTTTAATTATCCCTGTTACTCCTTGCTTACTCTCTCGTTCTTCCCCATTCTTGTTATACCTTGCATTACTTGTGCATTTATTATCTCTCCTAGCTCCTTCATACATGCATTCTCAATATCCTATGATTTTTTTCTGTTTAATTATCCCTGTTACTCCTTGCTTACTCTCTCGTTCTTCCCCATTCTTGTTATACCTTGCATTATTTGTGCATTTATTATCTCTCCTAGCTCCTTCATACATGCATTCTCAATATCCTATGATTTTTTCCAGTTTAATTATCCCTGTTATTCCTTGCTTACTCTCTCGTTCTTCCCCATTCTTGTTATACCTTGCATTACTTGTGCATTTATTATCTCTCCTAGCTCCTTCATACATGCATTCTCAATATCCTATGATTTTTTCCTGTTTAATTATCCCTGTTACACCTTGCTTAGTCTCTCTTTCATATTCGTTCTTCCCCATTCTTGTTATACCTTGCATTATTTGTGCATTTATTATCTCTCCTAGCTCCTTCATACATGCATTCTCAATATCCTATGATTTTTTTCTGTTTAATTATCCCTGTTACTCCTTGCTTACTCTCTTGTTCTTCCCCATTCTTGTTATACCTTGCATTACTTGTGCATTTATTATCTCTCCTAGCTCCTTCATACATGCATTCTCAATATCCTATGATTTTTTCCTGTTTAATTATCCCTGTTACACCTTGCTTAGTCTCTCTTTCATATTCGTTCTTCCCCGTTCTTGTTATACCTTGCATTATTTGTGCATTTATTATCTCTCCTAGCTCCTTCATACATGCATTCTCAATATCCTATGATTTTTTTCTGTTTAATTATCCCTGTTACTCCTTGCTTACTCTCTCGTTCTTCCCCATTCTTGTTATACCTTGCATTACTTGTGCATTTATTATCTCTCCTAGCTCCCTCATACATGCATTCTCAATATCCTATGATTTTTTCCTGCTTAATTATCCCTGTTACACCTTGCTCACTCTCTCGTTCTTCCCCATTATTGTTATACCTTCCATTATTGTGCATTTATTATCTCTCCTAGCTCCTTCATACATGCATTCTCAATATCCTATGATTTTTTCCTGTTTAATTATCCCTGTTACTCCTTGCTTACTCTCTCGTTCTTCCCCATTATTGTTATACCTTCCATTATTGTGCATTTATTATCTCTCCTAGCTCCTTCATACATGCATTCTCAATATCCTATGATTTTTTCCAGTTTAATTATTCCTGTTACTCCTTGCTTACTCTCTCGTTCTTCCCCATTCTTGTTATACCTTGCATTACTTTTGCATTTATTATCTCTCCTAGCTCCTTCATACATGCATTCTCAATATCCTATGATTTTTTCCTGTTTAATTATCCCTGTTACACCTTGCTTAGTCTCTCTTTCGTATTCGTTCCTCCCCATTCTTGTTATACCTTGCATTACTTGTGCATTTATTATCTTTCCTAGCTCCTTCATACATGCATTCTCAATATCCAATGATTTTTTCCTGTTTAATTATCCCTGTTACACCTTGCTTAGTCTCTCTTTCATATTCGTTCTTCCCCATTCTTGTCATACCTTGCATTACTTGTGCTTTTATTATCTCTCCTAGCTCCTTCATACATGCATTCTCAATATCCTATGATTTTTTCCTGTTTAATTATCCCTGTTACACCTTGCTTAGTCTCTGTTTCATATTCGTTCTTCCCCATTCTTGTCATACCTTGCATTACTTGTGCTTTTATTATCTCTCCTAGCTCCTTCATACATGCATTCTCAATATCCTATGATTTTTTCCTGTTTAATTATCCCTGTTACACCTTGCTTAGTCTCTCTTTCATATTCGTTCTTCCCCATTCTTGTCATACCTTGCATTACTTGTGCATTTATTATCTCTCCTAGCTCCTTCATACATGCATTTTCAATATCCTATGATTTTTTCCTGTTTAATTATCCCTGTAACATCTTGCTTACTCTCTCTTTCATATTTGTTTTTCCCCATTATTGTTAAACCTTCCATTACTTGTGCATTTATTATCTCTCCTAGCTCCTCCATCTAAGCATTTTCAATATCCTTTGATTTTTACCTGTTTAATTATCCCTGTTACACCTTGCTTACTCTCTTTTTCATCTTCGTTAATCCCCATTATTGTTATACCTTCCATTACTTGTGCATTTATTATCTCTCCTAGCTCCTTCATACATGCATTCTCAATATCCTATGATTTTTTCCTGTTTAATTATCCCTGTTACACCTTGCTTAGTCTCTCTTTCATATTCGTTCTTCCCCATTCTTGTCATACCTCGCATTACTTGTGCTTTTATTATCTTTCCTAGCTCCTTCATACATGCATTCTCAATATCCAATGATTTTTTCCTGTTTAATTATCCCTGTTACACCTTGCTTAGTCTCTCTTTCATATTCGTTCTTCCCCATTCTTGTCATACCTCGCATTACTTGTGCATTTATTCTCTCTCCTAGCTCCTTCATCTATGCATTCTCAATATCCTATGATATTTTCCTGTTTAATTATCCCTGTTACACCTTGCTTAGTCTCTCTTTCATATTCGTTCTTCCCCATTCTTGTCATACCTCGCATTACTTGTGCATTTATTCTCTCTCCTAGCTCCTTCATCTATGCATTCTCAATATCCTATGATTTTTTCCTGTTTCATTATCCGTGTTACACCTTGCTTACTCTCTCGTTCTTCCCCATTATTGTTATACCTTCCATTATTGTGCATT